>NC_060122.1:836150653-836453153 GCF_021461395.2 Schistocerca americana | reverse complement strand
ACCTTACTTTTGGGATTACCCTCGTACATATTTTCCGCTCGTGCACCTATGGCAGCTACAAGAATTATCTGCTGATTTGTAACTTCTTATGTTTTCTTTCGAATCCCGTTTCAGCTATACCTACAGTGAAGCTAAGGTTAGGATGAAATGCAACAGATATGGATGTCACCTTCGAAACAGCGGCGAGAAAATTGATCCAACCTCTCTGACGCCGGAAAGAAGGAAACGAATGAACTACGGAATCATTAAAATGGAAAGGAAAAGTGGAAAAAAGGAAAATACTACTTGTTCCCGAAAGTCCGTATCATGTTTTTGGGCAACAGCTGTGCTTTGAAACAAGTTCTCCGACTGGGAGATAAATGAACTTGGGCCCTTTCGGACTGTGTCAGTACGAGTAATTGACAGATGTGTACCAGACGAGCCCCTGACTTCCGACAGCACACTGCTCCACAAGGAAGCAAGCACTCCGCTTCCCAGGTGCAAGTGTGATCCAGGCTGCGGTCGCCTGCCGCCCGGCGCTACAGCGAGACAGACACTCCGTATTCGAGCAGGTAGTGGGAGGGAGAATACCAAGATTGCATGGAAGAAATGAGACAGGTGAATTCGCCGGCCGACAGTATGTCTCCAGTCGGCGTGGGAAATCTAAACCTTTTAAAGTCATTCCAGTCGCGTGTTTTCTACCTTTGGTCTGCTCTGTGTGTTTCCTGACAGATAAACGTCGCTCCGTGGTGCTTCTGCTACCCTTCCTTCGTTGTCCAAAATCATTTGCTGACCCTTCTCTCACGGGGTTTACATTTCAGAAAAGTAGATTAGATTATTAAGAAAATTTCACATTAATGAAATTTTCTTAGGTTACCTTTGCAATTTATAACTACACCACCACCACCATCATCATCATCATCATCATCATCATCATCATCATCATCATCATCATCATCCACTTATTATCCTCTGCAGGATATAGGTATCTTGAGGGCTTCTTCATACACTATGATCTTCTGCTATGATTTTCTCCTTGCATCCAGATTCGTGTTGCCTGTTTTATTATGTCGTCGATGCCTCTTCTATTACGTGCTTCTCTAGGTGGTTTCTAATCACGAGGAATCCAATGCAGAATCTTCTCCGTCCTTCTCTCACCATTTCATCTCGCTATATTTCCAGCCCTTCACCATGTGGGTTTCTTAACAGCCATAGTTACTATCTCAGCTTCTGTGTTACTCTGTTTTTTTTTTTTTTTCACCTAACAGGCATCTTTCCATTGCACGTTGGGTAAATCTCAGTTGTTCAACTTTTGGTGCCTTTAACGTCCATATTTCACTTTCATAAACTCGTACTGGCAGTGTACGCTGCTGAGTTCCCAATTGAGACGCAGTGAGGTTCTTGTTCTGAATATAGTGTTCAGTTTTCCAAACGTGCACGAAGCTACTTTCCCTCCTTTTTACATCTTTAAGTGTTCATCCACTTGTTGTATTCATTTCTCCTAGGTACTCACACAAAAATTCGCTAACCTTTTTATAACTTCGTCATTAATCTTCCTTTTTCTCCCGTCGGCATCCTGGCTGTACTTTAGCTTTTGTCTTACGGCGATTAATCTTTAGACCCACTGCTATACTTGCTCTATTTATTTCCTCCGTCCATTGCCAAAGTTCTTATGGATTCGAAGCAAACAAAACAATATCTGAAAATCGTACGTAGCTAAGATAAGGCCCGTTTAAGCATGTTCCTTCTTCATTCTAATTTAATGATTTGAGACCCTCTTCCTAGGCTGCAGAAAATACTCTTCGTGAAACAAGAGTCCCCTTGCTTAACCCCTTCCTCAGTTCTAAAGTTTTCTCTCTCTCAATGTAATCGGATGGAAGCAGGTACATTCTATTATTTGATTCTCAAGTACTGCAAGCATAGATATTACTGTGACAGAGCCAGACGCTTTCTCACAGTCTACAGACCCCGTATTGTATGGCAACTGAGATTCGTTCCTGTAATTAATTTGTCAATCTGCAGATGGTCCATTGCGCTATATTCACGATATTCACGTCTAAAGTCAACTTGCTCTTTCCCCCAGTTCATATCTCAAGTTTTTTGAAGGCAGTTTGCAAGAAGTTTCGTAAAAGTCTTGAGTAGATAAGCAGTGTATGCTCTACTCGCGATCTGTTGATAACCGGTTTCTTATCTGAAGGTCACTGGTAAGGAATTCCAGGGTCAGACTACACTTGAGGCAATTGAGAGAGATCTATCCTCAACCCCCTCCCCCCCCCCCACACACACACACACCACTCAGACCTACCCAGACACTTATATGTGGTACATTCAAGGTCACCCCTCCCTTCTCCACCCTGGCTGCCCACATACCTAGGGCGCTGCCGTTGCGGGTACCAAACCAGTTATTACTGGTTGAATCCACTGATAAGATTTCCGGGATCCTGCCCATGTACATCTACGACTTCATTCAAGGTCATACCCTCCCGCCCCCCATTTCTCTCTCGACCAATAGGAAAGCTTAAAAAACGTTGGAAATCTGTGATCCCATAGGGATCGAGTTCCTCCCTCCCTTCCCCCTTTTTATATTATGAATCCATTTTGTGTAGGTCCCCACATTTGAAGTCTCGTCTTCATAATGAACAGATCACTGTGAAGTGCAGCACGCACCAGCCAGCAGTCCCAGACGGAATAAAAAGAAAAAGTAGGTATCAGTCCATCAATTATTAATAATAATGTTATCATTAATATTGTTATTAATCATTTATAAATATATTCGCTTATTCTTATGTTTTGTCACTTTTTCCAGCAGCGCAATGGGCCCCTGATGCTGTAGAAGCAGAACTGCTGGACCAGGACGAAATACTGTTGTCTGTACCACCACAGCAGCAGCCAACAGACAGTTTTCCTGATTCACTGAACCTGCAATTTGACACTTCTGTACCTATTGTGTAGACTGAAGAGGCTACTCGCTGGTGCTTCTCTGTTGCAACTATCCTGGCTGTTGAGTAGACTGGCCAGGTTACTCTATGGTGGTACTCAGTAGCAAGTACCCTACTCTATCTGGCTATTGAATAGAGTGGCCAGGGTACTTTCTGGTGCTTCTCAGTAGCAGCTATCCTCTTGTGGCTGGCTACTGAGTAGACTGCCGTTTCGCAATTGCAGCTGCTGTCGTCCTGTTTACCTTGTTAGTGTTCTTTATCGAAACATGAAACGTCATTTTGGAAGTGATGATGCTTCTTCAGGGGCTAATAAGCGTCCCAGATTAGACCCTAATAGTTTTGCATGAACGTGAAGATTTCATTCCATGTTGTTTTTGTTGCTGTATTGTGTATATTTTAGTTGCAATCCGCTGATGAATTTCTGTTGTTGTAGGTGAGAGCGTGCTGTCGAGCCCGATAAAGCTAAAGGCATACTTTCTGAATTAGCATATTGATGTAAACACTGAGCAGAGAACTCTCGAGATATCTCACTTAGAACTACTTTTGAATACATTGTGGGAACAAACAATGATCAATGTTATTACCAATATTTACTATCAAAAACAGTCTTGATCACAAATTATTTATTTCGGTGACTGGTTTCGAGCACAACTGTGGTCATTTTCAGACCAATGAGCAAGAACCTCATTGATGGTAAATGTCTCAATTCGAAATTTTTAAATTAATGAATAATTAACTTTTGGGGAAACCACGGAAAATGTTAGAAGTATTCACTAAATTCATTTACTTTACCGTTGGGAGGTGTGCTATGGTGCAAGAGATTTCTTCATAAGGCCAAATTTTAAGTGGGTCAATATCTTCTACCAAGGACAGGATGCTGTGGAGATGGCTAAGGTTCCAGTGCAGTTCATACAGTCTGTCTATTTCGGAATAAGTACTATAAAACTCTTCAAACTGCACATGTGCGTTTGAGAAGCCAAACTTTGCTGATCCCTAGTTATTTTACACAGATAAAGACAGTTTTATCTACTGTGAAGTCTAAAAGGATCTCATGGTCGAGCATTGCAAGAAGTGGCTGCTCATGGGCGTTGCCCCCACTCTGCATATGGTCCACCAGGTAGCCTTTCGATCACGTGGCCATCAGGAACATACCACACTCAGCTCAAAATAGGGTTCACACGTCACGACGACAAATGGTTCATCTGAGGGAATGGGATCGGGATCCTACCATACTCACACTACTCACTTGAGAGTGACTGAGTCTGTGGATGGTTGTTTATTTGTAAATGGTAGATGAAGTGCTTGCCATTGGTGTGTGTATGAGTATGTGTGAATGATTACACACTATATATATATATATATATATATATATATATATATATATATATATATATCTGTGTGTGTGTGTGTGTAGATTGTATATAGGTGTGTGTGTGTGTTTCTTTATTTTTGTCGTTTTGTTTGAACTGCTGCTGCTCGTCGCTATTTTCTATATTTTACTCATAGAAACGAAAAATGTATATAGAAAGGAATGATGAAAGTATAAATATTGGTTAAGAAAGAGCGTCAAGTGTATATGGAAACTGACAAAATTGGGAAATGTAGTATTAAATTGTTTTGTGTGCTAGCTTTTAGTGATTTAATGTACCGGATAGTATTAGTAATAGTTATGTATAGGTTATCAGGAAAAAATATTTATTTTACACTAACTTTGTAATTTATTGTAAATAAACCAAGTATTAGTAATGTATACAAATCATCAGAAAAAATTGTACATTAACTTTGCAATTTATTGTAAATAAACCATATATGAGTAACGTATATCAGTCAACAGCAAAAATTATTTGTTGTAAAAATAGCATTTTAAAGAAACCAAACATTAAGAAAAGTTTTGAAAGAAAATCGTTCATAAACAAAAATCATTGTGAACAAACTGTATTGCACAAACGTCAATGAAAAATCATGTTACTTTTTTGTATCACTGTTGCTATTCCTGACTGTCTCACTCTCAGTATAACTGAACCAAAGAAAAAAAATATTGTTAACACTTTGTTTGTAACAAACCTATCCTCTGCCCATAGTGAACGAAACAAGAACGACGTCGCCCATGCAACTGATGTATTAATAAAAGGAGGGGGAGGGGTTTCCCAACACTTCAATGTGTTAGTAGTGGCCAAGAGAGATAGCGGGATAGGCTGACCTCCATATTTCCTGTCACACTAGTGCACATAGACCATGTGACTGGTATCAACTTATGTCACAACTTCGAATGTACCTCGTACACGTGTGAGGGTTGGGTTGCCAGAAGTCTCATCAGTGGATTGCCTTAGGTGCAGAAGTGGACACGGAGGGAAGGGGCGAGGAGGGGGTGTCCTTATATGTACCACATACAAGCACACGGATAGGGCTGGATGGTGGTAGGAGCTGACCGTGAACATACCCTGCTCCAATGCCTCAGTGTAACTTGACACTGGAAGTCCTTACCAGCGATCTTAAGATAAGAATCTGATTATAACCAGATCACAGCTAGGTCATACACTGCTTATCTACTATCCTGCATACTTCTGGCAAAAGGCTGATGGGTGTATAGTCCTTTAGACCTTCCCTGCTGCCTTTCTTGTAAATTATAGCAGATACAGCATTGTTCCAACAATATGGTGTCATACATGCCGACATTCTGTGAACAACTGTGAAGGTTTGCTTTGACCATCTCTCCTCCTTCTACTATTATTTAATCATTTTTAGGGTTTTTCCTCTTTCCACTCATCGAACTGCAATCCCTACTTCTGCCGAGGCAACTTTCGGGTTGCACTGAGGTACACAGAGTTCGTTTCCGGTGGCTGACATCAACAGAACAGTGCCGGGGAGTATTCCAGTGGAGACCCGCCCGTCCCCGCTACCAGAGACTGGCGGCTCTCTGGATCGTCTTAGGCTCCAGCAGCACGGGCGCTACCGCGACAACTCCCTCCAGACAGCTGTCGGTAGAGTCCTCCGCAGCACCACCACCAGTCATCCCACCAGACTCATCTCAAGAACAAAGTGTGCAGTGACAAGTGAACAAGTGCAAAAAAATTAAGAAAAAGTATTTCTCTTCTCGCCCCAGGTAATTTACCTCCATCAAGTATAACAGTGTGAAGTGCTCTTCTCAGTGAAATTAGAGGTTGCAAAGTGTTTTTCTCTCTGTAAGAACAGTCATCGGCATAATTTCAAATAAGAGTCCAAAGTGCTTCCAATATACTGCCAGTGTTTCTAAATGTGTCAAGTGCTGCAGCCTGATGCTTGTCCACACTATAAAACGCGCACATTGCAAATTCCAAGCCCTTCCTTTTTTGTGTGTGCCAAAACACACACTGGATACACCTCATTTTCTGCATATGATTTCGAGAATCATTCAGAGGAACGTAAAACGTTTTTGTGATCTATTTTATTTCTTTTAGACAAATCATTTCACAAAATATTTGACCGATTTCTTTCATTTTTTTTATTGTCAAGTTTTATTTAGAAAGCATGTTCTTAATTGAACCTTATTTGTTATCCTAGGTGTCTTCTGTACTCGAAACTGTTAAATTTAGTAGTTCATTCGAAGGAAACCATTTCGACAGTTAAATACCGCATCAATGTCTCTTTTTAGTAGTTCATTCGAAGGAAATCATTTCGACAGTTAAATACCGCATCAATGTCTCTTTTTACGCAGAAAGTAGTTAGACCTTGAAGAGATGAACTTTGTGACACTTCATTTACATAGCTAGCAGCGGCGTTCGTGAACTATTTCAACTTTTCCTCAATTTCCTTAATTACCTTGATTACTTTCAAGCAATTAAATATTTTCTTGCAAAACTAGACCTGATGCCGGTCACTGCGATGTCCATTTTGCTCACTTCACACTCTTCGTTTGGCTATGAAAATTCGGACAAAAATTCATTGTGCAATTCGTAGGGAGTCTGGTCTTCTTGTCGTCGAAACGTTTGACAAAAATGTATCGAGTGTTAATCGAACGACCTTTTGCGTGTGTCATCTCTTCGTTTCGCTATCTTTGAACCGTTTATGAAATACGACGGTTTTTACTACCGCTTGATTCCCGATGCGTAGGAAAGGATTCTGTCGCGCCGCGAGCGACCCGTCTGCGGACGTAACAGCCACTATCTCGAGAACGAAAAGAGATATAATTCTGCTCTCAGTTTTAAATACAATTTCAGTATGTTGGCTACATTTCATACGCATTAATGTATGGGCTAAAATGAACTATACTCAAAGTCTCTGCAAACTCTAAAAAATTTTGTTCTGTCATTTACTTAGTTTCGTGCAGCACAGTAACTACGACGAATAACTAAAATAATTTCAGTCATTCATCGAGCGAAGACATGATGTATGATCCGGAAAAATCGAATTTTTTCTTAAAATTGACTGATAAGTATTTCATAGCTGCCGGCGAGTCCGCACCAGTCCGCACCACTGCTTTGCCGAGGAGACTCGTAGCTGTCGCACTCAGCGTTGCACGCGCTGCGGCGACGCGATTCAGAGAGGAAGGCAGCGCCGCGGGCGTCGCCCACCTACGACGCTTTCGTAGCCACATCTGCGGCTGTGTGTCGTCGTCTGAAGCTGTCACGCGCTACCGGCCGCTTCTGTCACTGGAGTAGGACGTGGCCTAACATGCAAATCGGAGGCATCCCTTGGTGAGGACCTTGCAAAAAAAAAATGGCTCTGAGCACTATGGGACTTAACATCTGTGGTAATCAGTCCCCTAGAACTTAGAACCACTTAAACCTAACTAACCTAAGGACATCACACACATCCATGCCCGAGGCAGGATTCGAACCTGCGACCGTAGCAGTCACGCGGTTCCGGACTGCGCGCCTAGAACCGCTAGACCACCGCGGCCGGCGAGGACCTTGCAATCGACTGCATATTATTTACGAGTGTGAGGAGAACGTACCAAACTGGTACGAGAAAAACGAAATATGCATGGGCAAGGATGATTTTGTTTTCTTTAATACATGGCTGAATCAACAAGTGGAAAGAAAGTAGGGAAGAAAAAGGTTCAATATTAGTACGTCCGCGGGTAAGAAAATTTTTAACTTTTTGCTGATACAAATGTGCATCCTGTTAACACAAAACAGACAAGAAAACAGCAATACTTTTTAAAGTCAATTAAAAGACTTTATCGATTACAATTAAGATCTGTGTATTTGAAAGGATTACGCAAATAAGAGTTAAAAATGAAAGTAATTTTGTTTGAGTCTTTTTTGGTACTTCTTGCGTAAACTTTGATGTTCGCATGCTACCCATTTAATAGGGTGTGCGGCGTACTGGAAGAGGGTTTTGAGAGCTTTTGTAAACGTAAAATCGTTGCCTCGATTCTCGCACCTGGAATTTCATTTCCAATCCTACTTCGCATTGCAAACATATCAGGGTTACGTTAACTGTGGAATCTTCGTTTCGACTCCACCGCCGGTCAAGTGACTCGCAGAGGTTGGCAGCCTGAGCCGTGTGAGCTGCCGCCAATCCGCGTCCTCCGGCGGGGACAGGGAGGGTTGAAGGGGCGCGCGCCGGGCAGCTCGGTGCGGGCAGTGTCGGCTCAGTCTTGGGGCCTCCCACCCGCAGTTAACGTGGCCTGCCAGTCACCCGTCGTTACTTGGACTTTTGGACTTCTGCCTGAACGGATTGGATTTGAGTTGCTTCATTGAATACGTTGCTTGTATTGTGGCTTGCTGTGTATCTGGACGCTGCATCTAATAAACTAAAACTAATATCAAACTGTTGCTTACCACGTGTTGTTCGCTTCACCGCTCTTTCGTGTTCGAGTGCTACCACGTCCTCATCGTTTACCTCTGGGACGACACAATATCAACAATATTTAATTTAGGCTTTAGACTGAAGTTAACTAGTTTGTTTGAGGATAAGGCACAATTTACTATTGTTGTTGTTGTTGTTGTGGTGGTCTTCAGTCCTGAGACTGGTTTGATGCAGCTCTCCATGCTACTCTATCCTGTGCAAGCTTCTTCATCTCCCACTACCTACTGCAACCTACATCCTTCTGAATCCGCTTAGTGTATTCATCTCTTGGTCTCCCTCTACGATTTTTACCCTCCACGCTGCCCTCCAATACTAAATTGGTGATCCCTCGATGTCTCAGAACATGTCCTACCAACCGATCCCTTCTTCTGGTCAAGTTGTGCCACAAACTTCTCTTCTCCCCAATCCTATTCAATACTTCCTCATTAGTTATGTCATCTACCCATCTAATCTTCAGCATTCTTCTGTAGCACCACATTTCGAAAGCTTCTATTCTCTTTTTGTTCAAACTATTTACCGTCCATGTTTGACTTCCATACATGGCTACACTCCATACAATTACTTTCAGAAATGACTTCCTGACACTTAAATCTATACTCGATGTTAACAAATTTCTCTTCTTCAGTAACGCTTTCCTTGCCATTGCCAATCTACATTTGATATCCTCTCTACTTCGACCATCATCAGTTATTTTGCTCCCAAAATAGCAGAACTCCTTTACTACTTTAAGTGTCTCATTTCCTAACCTAATTCCCTCATCATCACCTGACTTAATTCGACTACATTCCATTATCCTCGTTTTGCTTTTGTTGATGTTCATCTTATATCCTCCTTTCAAGACCCTGTCCATTCCGTTCAACTGCTCTTCCAAGTCCTTTGCTTCTCTGACAGAATTACGATGTCATCGGTGAACCTCAAAGTTTTTATTTCTTCTCCATGGATTTTAATACCTACTCCGAATTTTTCTTTTGTTTCCTTCACTGCTTGCTCAATATACAGATTGAATAACATCGGGGAGAGACTACAACCCTGTCTCACTCTCTTCCCAACCACTGCTTCCCTTTCATGTCCCTCGACTCCTATAACTGCCATCTGGTTTCTGTACAAATTGTAAATAGCCCTTCTCTCCCTGTATTTTACCCCTGCTACCTTCAGAATTTGGAAGAGAGTATTCCAGTCAACATGGTCAAAAGCTTTCTCTAAGTCTACAAATGCTAGAAACGTAGGTTTGCCCTTCCTTAATCTAGCTTCTAAGATAAGTCGTAGGGTCAGTATTGCCTCACGTGTTCCAACATTTCTACGGAATCCAAACTATTATCTATCAAAATCTGTTTGTAAGTAAAGTCGGTTGATACACTGATTGAGGGTAGCGGTATTCCAGTGTGCCTACTACAGTTCGGTCAGGTTCACGCTAATACGAACGTTCCAGTTGGAATGTTGGTCCTCCGTGATCTATAGATACTTTGCATTTCTGTCACCATTACGGATTCGAAAGCCTAAGTTGAACGTTCGAATACGGTTCTTGTAAGTAACTAATTCATGATGACAGTGATTTGCTCCTGTTTTTACAAGTTTGTCTTTTTCTATTCTTTTCGTCAGACGTGTTTCAGTGTACACGTTTGCAATCGGTTGTTTGACCGCGTTATTAGGCTTGTGCGGAGTTGCTTGAAGCAGAGGCATTAGGGCTTTAAAACATATCTGATGTAGCGATCGTTCAAATGATTAGTTCAGAATTCCCTTTCTATTTACACAGAAAACAATTTGTAATAATGCACTCATTAACTTTTAGGTGTGGATGAACATCACAGTGCTTTATTAAGCACGCTTCAGTTAAAAGTGTTGCTCTCTCGCGTTCCTGAAATGTGTGAAACCAACTCCTCCGAACCGCTGCCGTTGCCCGCATCTCGTGGTCGTGCGGTAGCGTTCTCGCTTCCCACGCCCGGGTTCCCGGGTTCGATTCCCGGCGGGGTCAGGGATTTTCTCTGCCTCGTGATGGCTGGGTGTTGTGTGCTGTCCTTAGGTTAGTTAGGTTTAAGTAGTTCTAAGTTCTAGGGGACTTATGACCACAGCAGTTGAGTCCCATAGTGCTCAGAGCCATTTGAACCGCTGCCGTTGAAAATAGCCTCGCGTTCACAGTACGAATAGCCCTGTTCTGCAAGCACCAAGTCTTACTACAGTTGACGTTGGGCGGTGATGCGCTGAGAGTGCGCCCACTCGTCGTTTGCGAGGTGCTTCACCTGACCACCTGCTAAACACCTGAAGATGTCTGGCAGCGGGCAAGGCGAAATGTAGCGCGCGGCGGAAACGGCAACTGGTTGCACCGCCGACACATAAGCGAGCGTTTGCTACTCCGAGGTGATTTCACGATCCACATAATGTAGTTTAAACTTCGAAGAAACCACATGATAAACTCCAGACCTTTATATTATTTTTCTTCCCATTCCTCTTAGACTTCATATAGGCGGATAAAATATTAGTGCCCATATTTGACGATACGGTCTTCCGCCTTGTATTATAACGCTGCTAACTACGGCCTGCAGTAGCTGAAGGCGGACTGCAGCTAGCCGAATAAAACGTGATCAGCCGTTTATCACTTAGTTTACTTGGTATATAAATGTTTGTACCGTGAATTATATAATATACCCTGATTTCGTATACAGCGGGACTCCCATATCATCCTGTTTGTAATACGTTATAAGTTCTGCTTGTCTCCAAATGTCTTGAGTAAACAAGTACGCAGTGATTAAAATTATGTTTTAATTTAAATCAACCAGTTTCAGAGACTAAAGAAAAGTCGGAACATGTGCAGTACAGTGTTCTAATTTACAATTGATGGTACAACCAACCAATAAATAATGTCATGTCTATCGAAAAAGAAGCAGCAAGATGTGCTTAATTATTCAACAAATGTAAGCAGGGGAGTTTCTTCTGACTGGGAAGAAATCACTTTCGGGGTCCCATAACAGTCTATTTTTTTTTTTTTTTTTTTAGGATAGCATAGTATAGTGATCATTCACACCATACATACAGCAACAGAAGAAATAACAAATAATGTTATTAAAAGTATTATAGAGTTGTTTTCCCGCGAATGGTCTCACTCTCAGTTTCAGAAAGGCACAACATTTCAGTGCTGCATATCTAGAGGTACTACACTAAAAATGGTTCAAATGGCTCTGAGCACTATGGGACTTAACATCTATAGTCATCAGTCCCCTAGAACTTAGAACTACTTAAACCTAACTAACCTAAGGACGGCACACAAGACCCAGCCATCACGAGGCAGAGAAAATCCCTGACCCCGCCGGGAATCGAACCCGGGAACGGTACTACACTAACCAATCAAAAGTGTAACATGTGATAAAGAAATGATAACTAGGGAGGAAGCTTCAAAATCTTTAGATGTCCTTATTCATGAGAATAAGGTAAAAAAAACAGTTTTTCGAACTCTTAAAACAACTTAGTTCAGTTACGTTCGCATTTCGAACTACTGCAAATCTCTGGGAGAGACAAATCAGTAAGCTGACATATTTTTGCCTCTTTTCATTCAATAACGTCATGTACTATAATGTTCTGGTGTAACTCATCTTTAACAAAAATGTTTTCATTGTTCAGAAACATGCTATGGGAATAATACGTCGTGCTCACCCACGATACTCTTGTAGAAATTGATTTAAGGTGTTGTTTAAAGCATTCTGACTACTGCTTCACAGTGTATTTATTCTCTTATAAAGATTGTTGTAAATAATCCACTGCTATTCAAAAGAAACTACGATGAAGAGAACTACAATATCTGAGGAAAAAATGACATTCGTTACTCATAATAAAGGTTATCTTCAGCTGAAAAAGGGGCACACAATGCTGGCACCAAAATTTTTGATTTCTTACTCATTGATACAAAATGTCTCACAGACAGCGAAGTTAAAATTGAACACAAACTGAAACCGTTTCTTCTTGACAATTTCTATTCCGTAGAAGAATATCTAGTTTTGTAATCTATAAAAGTATTGTGTAGGCATTACTGACCCACATCTTGAGGCGGCTTGTAAATGTTCAGCATATGGCCACATTTACAAATGAATGTTTACTGTGAATGTAAGATGACTCGTTCCACACCATTGCGATTAATCGTATAAGTGCTACATGCAACACGGAACTAACAAACTAATTAACGGACAAAAGTGAGTGCTTGAAAGTAAATATACACTAGGTCCCTGCACTTCTTTGATTATAGGAGGAATGCTTTCTTGGAATTAGCTGTCACTGATGACACATCATATACCCATACCTTACAAACATAAAATCTCCAGATTCTCTAACATTACAAAAGCTGAAGGTAATACCATTACATGGACGCTGATAGTGATCATGTAATACGACTACCAGCGAGTACTTACTATGCAGTGTTTCTCACTCGATTGTTAGGGAGGAGGGGGGGGGGGGGGGGGGGGGAGCGCGTTACCGAAACGGCAAAATGCATTCTAAATATCCTGTGTAAACCAAATGTCTTAGAATTCCGATCTTTCTGCCTGCAGCTCTTTAGTATTTATTTCAGTGACACAAAGACTTTGTGACATATGGCGGGGAAACTCTGAATTAGTGCTGCAAAAGCATGAGGCTCTTCTGGAGACTCTGTGGTCCACAGCTGACAGTAATGCCGTAAGAAATGGATTTTAGTAGTATAAAATTACTTAGTAGATGACCATAAGAATGAAATGAAGTAAAACTGTCAGTGGAAATAAGTCACCTTGTTTGATTAGGGCATGTTTATTACACGGTAGCACAGTGTACGGGGTGTTTCGAAACCATTTGTTCAAATTAATACAGGAGGTACAGAATATATTCCGATAAGGAACTTGTAGTCTTTGAAGTCGACTTGTAATGTTAGGGAACATTTAATTAATGCTGCCGACGTACGCTGTCGTGTCGGTGTCGCTGACTGGGTATGTATACTGACTTTCAAAACTGATCTGTGTTCAGATGGTTGACTCTGAGGTCTGCTTGGAAACACAGCGATTCATTCGCAAGCATTACCGCCTGTGACAACAACGCCGACTTCCTTGTAGACACAAGTGTCCAGTCGCAATCATTACCGCCTTGCGACAGCATCAGTGAACACAGAGTTGTTTACGTACCCTGAAATGGCTGCCACGCACCTACTGTACTGATCAGTGAATGCAAGTGGACGACCTGCAGTGAGAGAGTATCGACAGCGCTTTTCAAGTCGACGGGTTCCACAACACCAAACGTCCAGACGCTTGCATCCCCTGGTACGAACTCCCGAAATGGAAGGTGAGATTCTGTGACATGTTGAAGACCATCTAGAAGTACACGACGAATTGCACATATGCTTGGCGTCAGATATAGCCTCATGTGGAACCCGTTACGTGACCAGCAGCTTTATCCTTTCCATCTACGGCGCGCGGCAGCACTAGCACCTGAAGATCTTCCCACCTCGTGCAGTTCGCACAATGTTTTTCCCAGCAGACTGCCGTACACACCTCATTTCCGGCCGAGGTCCTGTACACAACAGAGGATTTGTTTACTCGTTAAGGCTGTTTCAGTAGCCAAAATGCGCACGTTTGGGCACATGTGAATCCAGGAGGTAATAGGCCTTGTGCTCTACAACTGCGATTCGGTGTTAAGCTGTGGGCCGGCATTCTCGGTTATAGGCTGACTGGACCATACTTTCTTCCAGTGCGCCTCAGCAGACGGATACATCGCACCTTTGTGGAACATGTGTTACCGTAACTGCTGGAGGATGAACCGGTGAATGTTAGACAAAGGAAGCACTTCCAGCACGATGGGGTGCCATCCATTTCAGCCTTTCTATGAGGAATCATCTGAGAGTCACTTTCGGGAATCGACTGATCAGCCGAGGTGGCCCTGTGGCCATCCAGGTCACGTGAACTCACGGGTCTGGATTTCTTCTTGTGCGGGAAAATAAAGCAGCTGGCGTGTGAGACCGTTGTCGAAACAGAAGACCCCGTCGCTAGAATAGACGTCGTTGCTGGTAGCGTTGCGGATCAGGCGGGAATCTTGAAACGGCCACGACACTCAATGGCCCGGCGACATGCTGCGTACACACAGGCAACTGATGGTGCATTCCAGCAGATTCCGTGCGTGCCACTGCTGTAATTAGCACGCTACACTACGGTCTGTGTAAATTGCTCCTAGCATCAGAAATTGCGGTCGGGGAAAATATGTACCATACGGTCTTTTCTACCTACTGTATTAATTTGAACGAATAGTTTCGGAAGACGCTTTGTACATATAATGTACTGCCATGTGACTGAGTGTCTAACTGAGCCATGAGGTGACAAAAGTCAAATGGCTCTGAGCACAGTCGGACTTAACTTCTGAGGTCATCAGTCGCCTAGAACTTAGAACTGCTTAAACCTAACTAAGCTAAGGACATCAAACACATCCATGCCCGGAGCAGGATTCGAACCTGCGACCGTAGCGGTCGCGCAGCTCCACGCTGTAGCGCCTAGAGCCCCTCGGCCACTCCGACCGGCGACAAAAGTCACGGGACAGCGCTGTGCACGTATGCAGATGGTTTGTGGTGTCACGTTCACAAGTACAACAGGGCGGTGCGCTGGCGGAGCTGCCGTCTGCACTCAGGTGCTCCATGTGAAGAAGTTCCCCAAGTGATTATCACCGCACGACGGCAATTAACAGACTTCGAACGCGGAATGGTGGCTGGAGGTAGGCGCGTGGGACATTCCATGTCGGAAATGGTTAGGGAATCCAATATTCCGAGAGCCATAGTGTCAATAGCGTGCCGAGAATACCAAATTTCAGACATTACCTCCCACTGCTGACAGCACAGCGGCCGACGGCCTTCACGTAACGACCGAGAGCAGCGGTGTTTTCCCGTACAGCTGTCAGTGCTAATAGACAAGCAATAATGCGTCAAATAACCGCAGAAATTAATGTGGAGCTTACGACGAACGTATCCGTAGGAGAGCGCGGCGAAATTTGGCGTTAATGGTCTGTGGCAGCAGACGACAGACCCGAGTGCCTTTGCTAACAGCACGAACTGCCTGCTGTGTTTCTGCTGGGCTCGTGACAGTGTCGGTTGAGCCCTAGACGACTGGAAAACCGTGGCCTGGTCACATGAGTCTCAATTTCAGTTGGTTCGAGCTGATCATATGGTGTGAATATCGTGCAGACCCCGCGAAGCCATGGATCCAAGTTGTCAACAAGGCACTGTGGAAGCTGGTGGTGGCTCCGTAATACTGTGGGCTGTGTTTACGTGGAACTGACTGGGTCCTCTCATCCAACTGAACCCGTAATTGATGGGAAGTGCTTACGTTCGGCTACTTGGAGACTTGCAGCCATTCGTGGACTTCATGCTCCCACGACAATGTACCATGTCAACAGATCACTACTGTTCGCGATTGGTTTGAAGATCGATGTGGCCACCTAGATCGCCCAACGTGAATCCCGTCGCACATTTATGCGACACAATCTAGAGGTCAGTTCGTGCACGACATCCTGCTCCGGCAATACTTTCGCATATAGGGACAACATGGCTCAATATTTCTACAGGGGACTTTCAGCCACTTGCTGAGTCCGCGCAACATCGAGTTGCCGCTGCACTACGCAAGGAAAAACGAGGTCACCCATTAATTTTGTCACCTCAGTGTAATTCTAATAGTTGAAGTTTCGATATCTGATCGATCTTGGGACATTTTAACTCAACTGTCGCTACTTTCACTTCTGTTAACGCTTTGTTCGTGTGAAAAATGTCACATTGTGCTATGGCTCGGATACTGAAGCACTGTCTGAAACAGGTCTGGTAATGCAGTTCACAGATTGGGAGAACGTAGGAGCAGCGTATTACGATGAAGCGCGCGCCAAACTGCCAGAGATGTGTGCGACGGCTGGGGGGAAGGGAGAATAGGATTACACGGCACGCCACGTCTGTCGGATGTCGGTGTAGTGTCTCCGCAGTGTCAGTTCGTTCGATGGGCAGACATTCATCTGGATGGTACAGTAACCTCTAATGTCCTTCAGGTTTGTCTTGTTCGAGGTGGGCGCAGGGATCGTGTAGATTCTAGTCTATGTATTTATGTGTACTTTTGTGTCGTAATCACGCATCACGACGACGACGCCTCTGCCGCAGGAACGAGCACGTCTCGATCACGCAGAACGCACGACGCTCGGAACGGTGCTTAGCAGTCGCTGGAGATCAAAGACTTCACTCGGCCGGTTCCGTGTGCACGGAGTGGGAAAAGCTGCTGATTTAAGAAGCGTGCACAAAAGACAGATTATGATGACCGGGCTGGGAGCGAGTACTGCGGAAACAGCGAAGCCGATCGGACATGCGCTCGCTGCTGCTACTGGTGTCGATAGAAAACGGGTAACTTGCGGTGGAAACTCTGACGTGTGAAAAGGCACCGGGCATCCGAACATCGTATCGGAGATCGCACTAGAGTATTCCATCTTCAATGTTTAGTATGTACAAGTCACTATGAAAGCTGTGTCATAAGCTCATATCACCGGTGACCACTTGAACACCTAGATCTGATACTTTCCCACTTTTGAGTTTGAGATACACGACTGTTCATAGCACAGGGCCATAATGCTGTTATTGTTGTTTCAGTAGCGTTAACTTCTTGCTCTAGGATCTAAATTCTTCGGATATTTTTTCCCTGTCGAACGTATCTTAAATGCCATAGAACACGACATCATAGCTCACTAACCATTTCCTCGCGATTACAGGACATTTGTTCGAACAGTTGATGCCATGTACTTTTGACAAGGTACCGAGGGCTTGCAGAGCCTATGTCACGAAAAAGCAGCTGGTTGGAGTGGTAAAGTTCTGGGACAGATTGTGAAATGCGTGGTGGAGATGATAATTCATTACGTTAACGCTATTACAAATAAAGCTGGCGAAGTATTTCTAGTAGCTTGGAAGCGAGTCACAGTTTCTGCTGCTGAAACTGTAGATTCAGTTGAGCAGTTAGAAATAAATTTTTAGCGTTTCTTCCTAAGTCATCAAGCACTTTAGTGCATGTTTTGGATACGCAAACAACAGAGCAGTGCGCTGTCCACGCCTTTGCGTACCACTGCAGTTTTATTTTCTCTGTTCCTATTTCGTGTGTGTACTGCGATTTATGTAATTTCTCTCAGTTATACGTTATTATCCTTGCTTGATAAGTCTATATCTGCTAGTACTACTTTTTATTTAACCTATGGGGGTATCTTCGCGTCTTTCAGGGCGTATTCCTGTAATTCCCAGATTGAAACTCATTTTTCAGAACAGTGCTCTCTAATTGTTCGTCGTTTTCTTTGACTTTTTCTTTGTGTTCACCGGTTTCAAGTTAATAAGATTCCTGAAACACAAACAATTCACATTAATTAACGAAAAGTGTTTTTTTTTCTTTTCATATATCGTTAGAACTATAGCGACGAATCATAGTGTGACTAGTTTTTTCTTCTCTAGAAGATGCGTGTAATTATTCCAATTGTTTCACCTTGTATTGCACGGGATAACCCATAGATGTTCTGACTGTAGTTATTTAGTAGTAAAGTCTTACTGAGCGTTACAGAAGTTATTTTCTCCTGGCATAGCATTTTCTTGCGTTTATCGTCAGATCGTAGTCGCTATACTAAAAATTTGATTTTTATTTTTGAGATTAGATAGCTCAGTTTTCTGAATGAACCTTGTATGCATTATGAATAATAAGTGTCATCTATACATTGATGAGATATGCTAGGCTCAACTCTTTTAGAATGATAAACAAATTTGCATTTACTACAGAATACGTCCTATTTCTTTACCTTGGCGGATATTGCAGCTTTCACGTTATTTTACATCCATCTTTTACACTGTTAATAAAGTCACGAACTTCTTCTGTTGTTAAGAGATTTGAGATGGCATTGAGCGCTAATTTTGTAACAGAAGCGATCTCTAGCGTGCGATGTACACACGAAGCATTCCGCAGTTAGTGCAGTTTGTCTACATTTGTAGGAATGCAGTGAACATTGCGTAAATGAGAGTTCAGTGTGTAATCTGTAAAGCAATATGAGCACAAATGCTTGTGATAAGCAGACATTTATATATTTATTCATTTCTTACTGTTTTACTTTACGTTTACGTTCTAAAATTTGAAGCATTAAGTGTGCTATATAGTTATAATTTACAACAACCGGAATAGGTCTTCTAGCTTTACGCGCATACTGCTATTAGTAATATCAAAAATCCTACCTTGCGGAATTTGAGCTACTGCTGCAACCCGTTTTTTGTTTCTGCCATTGATACGTCACTGTTGCACTTGCAGCTGTCAAGGGTGTGTACTCGTTTCATGTTTCTTTGATATTTCTTCATCGAATTCTACACAGAGAGTAACAGCTGCAAAACATACGCAGAGCAGCAAAGCCTAGAAGTTATTAGGTTCTGCTCTCTTGTCATACGTACTTAGCCTCTACACGGAAAGATGCTGGCAACAACCAATAGTGTAATGCAAGAATTGCATTATTTGAGGCATAGAATAATAAAAGTTTGTGAGCAAAAACAAAAAAAGAAAAAACAAAAAAATAAAAATAAAAAATACAAAGATCGTTCTAATGTGCAGAGATTAACATCTCATTCTTTTTTTGTGGTTTCAACTTGACTTGAGTCGTCAGTACTCTGTTGTTTCTAAATGAGTTTTTATCACTCTCTCCCTCTCTTTCAAGCAACCGCAGATGTCACTGCCTCTTTGAGAATAGAGTTACTGTGTCAGTGTCATTCTTAAAAAGATCGCGATGCTATTTAGTAGCATGTAAGAGATTTGAAATTGGCATACGATACTCCAAAGCGCATTTCTGGAGGGTAGTGTCTACTGTTATCTCTTCAGCCATCATCTCTAAACAACGTATCTCGCCATCGCAAGAAAAGTGACACAAGTCGAGAAACGGCATCTTCAGTTTTTGTCACTGAAAAATACGTGTGAAGTGCCCCAAAGTGCACGAAATATATAATAGAATTTACTGCCAACAATACTTTAAATATAAAGGAAGCTTATGGTACCTGAATATAATTTTTATAGAGTTAATTCTTTGAGTCGAGTTTTGTCAAGCATTGGATTTTTGAGTTGTGTCACCGTTCTTGCCGAGGTGCGATATGTTGTCAATTCTACAGGCATCCATCCACGCTGGTATTCTTAAAGCCTTATTTTCGAGATGTTTTCTTCGAGGGATCGCAATTTTATTTTTCAGTAGAGTAACAGCCACCTGGACGTTTCTGCGAATATCGTACCTTCGATAACTTGGCCTTAAGGTGTACGAAAACGAAATTTAGGATATAAGGAATGCGGGGAAGTGTGACGACGTTTTGTGACGTTGAAGCGGTCCGGGAGACGGTTCGAGTGAAGCGTAAACAGTTTAAGCGCTCGGCGGCACGTTCCCCTTAATCGGCAGCGATTTTTTGGGCGGCGGCGGCGGCGGCGGAGGCAGCAGTAATCTGACGCCGGGCAAGAGGACTGGGCGGGCCGCGTCACGTGCCCCGCCGCCGCCGCCGCCGCCGCCACCGCCGCACGCGGAAGCTCGCACGCAGCGAAACAGCCGGCTGCCGCACCGCGCCGCACGTGTCCGGCTCTGCGTGCGGTAAAGGGCGGCGTAGGATTAAAATGCGGAGCGGAGGCGTACTTAGGGTAAGATGCACTAATGGCATTGCTGTCCTCACTCAAAGTGAGCAACAATCACAAGGCCGGGGTGTGACGTGTAGACGACCTCCAAGATGGTGCACCCCGGGCAGCCCATCAAGAAAAGAAGGGCGAAAAGTCTGCACAAAAACGACGACCGTACTGGATCAACGATCTCTGACGGTCCCCACCGGCAGCAGCGAAAACAAAACAAAAATGAAATTTTTAAACGCCAACTGACAAGGCACTTTGGGCCCAAATAAAATATCTTGCAAATCAATGTAGAGGGAATCTCCAAAGACAAATGCGAATACCTAAGCAGACTGGCAAATGGTAATACCATCGACATAATAGCTCTTCAAGAAACTCCCCAACCACCGGAAGCTTCTTAAGCAAGAATTAATATTACAGGATATAAGCTGATAGCACACACACCATCTGCTGGCCATGGGTCAGCCGTATACATCAGGAACGATCTCAGTCATTACACAATAATTAAAGAAGAGCAGCAACATGACGTTGAAGCAATAGCCATCGACATTAACGGTGTAGCTATCATGACTACTTATCAACAACCCAAAGCAACTCTGTACTTCCCACCTTCCCTCACCCTTGTATATATATATAGGGGACTTTAACAGACGTCACACTAATTGGGGCTACACCAACACTGATGAAAACGGTGAAAAAATAGCCAGTGACCTGAAAACTTCCCGATTAGTAAGATGGAACACAAACACCAACCCAGACTTGTGTATAGTTAGCAAGGACGCAGTTAACATCCCTCTACACCATACAAAGAAAGTATTAAAGAACTTTCCAAACAGTCACCACAAGCCTACGCTAGTGACGGTGGCCACAGAGTTCCTCCTAGTAAACTCCATCAGGAAGGCACGATCGAACTTTAACAAAGCAAACTGGCCGCAGTAGACCAAAGAAATCGATACAACATTCGATGCACCAAACCTAAAGAAGAAAACTACAAACGATATATCGGGATGATTATCAGTGCTGCTAAGAGAAACATGCCCCGAGGCTATCGTAAGGAATATATACCTCGCTGGGACGAAGTCACTGAAAAGCTATACCAAGAGGACAGCGAGAGCGGTGATAACGAAAAGGGAAAACAAATAATAGAATCATTAAACCAAAAACGTAAACAAGGATGGAAAACATTAAATTCAGAGCTGAACTTTACCCACTGCAGCAGAAAGGCAAGGTCAATGCTAAGGAAATTGGGCTCTGCTTCTTCTAAAACCAGTAGTGAACCAAGCTTACGGGCCTCACAGATAGCACAGCACATTAAACAACGAGCTGAACATGTTCCTCTGGACCGAACAGCAGCAGCTGAAGTAAAGAAAGAGTTCGATGAAATGGCCAAAAATCTGCAACCTCACCCCTATTACTCGAACACCTTCACAGACTTAGAAATAAAAGAAGCCGTTAGGAGCCTCAAAAATGGCAAAGCCGCTGGCACGCACGGGATGCTTTCAGAATTTAACAAACACTAGGGATGAACGGCACAACTTGACTAAGAGACTTCTACAAAAACATTCTCAACACCGGGAAGATCCCACAACAGTTTAAAATAGCTCAGACTATAGCAATATTCAAACCAGATAAACTACCCAAAGATCCAGCAAGCTATCGCCCAATATTGTTACTGATAGTAAGTTACAAATTGCTGGAACGACTCATATATAAACGTATCTGTAAGGTTACAGATGAAGTGATACCACCATTCCAGACAGGCTTCCGCAATAACCGTAGCTGCTCCGAGAAGGTGCTGGCTTTGAAACCATACATTGAAGTTAGCTTTCAAAGAGGACCGAAAACATCAGTGGTATTCGTAGACTTAACAGGTGCCTACGATGCTGTTTGGCTGGATGAACTCATGCTGAAGCTGGAAAAAGCGATCCCATGCCTTCGGCTCATGGCTCTTCTGAAGAACATGCTGACCAAAGGCAACTTTAAAGTGACAAGTGGAATCGACGTCAGTAAGTCTTTTAAGATCAAAATGGACTACCTCAAGGCTCAGTCCTAGCGCCACTACTATTCAGTCTCTACAACAGCGATATGCCTATCACAATGAGCAAACAAATTCGGCTACGCTGACGCCCTGGCGATAGCAGTGCAAAGCTCTCAAACAAGGGGCAAAGACTTTAAGGGATGACCTTGTAGTTCTTAACAAATACTACAGAAGATGGCGTCGGCACCCAAACCATTCTAAGACAGAAGTCTACGCTTTTGACCTCAACAATTAAGTCGCCAATGAAAGGCTGACCGTGTTATTTGACCAACAGAGGGTGAAACACAACCTCCATCCTAAATATTTGGGCATAACACTGGACAGGACCCTAACATATAAAGAACACCTTAAAAATGTTGGTCAGAAGGTCAAAACACGGAATAATATTATTAGGAAGTTGGCAGGAAGTTCCTGGGGTGCAGATGCATCAACTCTACGAACAGCAGCAACATCAACAATCTACACCATTGCTGCTGTCTGGTAGAGAAGTCACCATACCAACGTGGTAGATGTGCAGCTCCACGATACCATGCGTATTATCATTGGGACATTAAAATCCACCCCAATACCATGGCTCTCCGTCATCGCCAACATATCGCCGCCAAAACTAACACGACAAGAAACATCTATTAAAGAACGGAAAAAAATAACACAAATAGACGAAGCAAAATACCTACCTATTCAAGACGTCATTAGAAATTTACTAAATCACTGATTAATGTCACTAAACCCGATACGGAATAACAGCTAGGTACGAGGAGAGGATAGCTTCAACTTTACAGACGCTTGGAAAAAGGAAATGGAGAACTGTCAGTAATTATCACTTTATAACTGACCCGTCAAAAACACTAAAAGGGTTCGACTTTGCTAGGAAAGACTGGGTTAAGCTCAACCGTATCCGAAGTGGCCACACTAGATGCAAGAGCACGCTCTATAAATGGGGATTCGTAGATAACCCAAGCTATGGTTATGGAGCACCTGAGCAAACTCCGGACCACATTAAAAAGTGTGCCCTGCTAGGAAATTCAGTGGATCAGAAGGGGACTTCATAGAAGCCACACCTGGACCCTAGACCTGGCAATCGATGTGTAAGCAGTAGCTCCTAGTCTCGCATAACACGTTATATTTGTGTATATCATATCACATTGACCACTTGCATGTACAAGAAACACTTCATTCACTAGTTCATACACTCCTGGAAATGGAAAAAAGAACACATTGACACCGGTGTGTCAGACCCACCATACTTGCTCCGGACACTGCGAGAGGGCTGTACAAGCAATGATCACACGCACGGCACAGCGGACACACCAGGAACCGCGGTGTTGGCCGTCGAATGGCGCTAGCTGCGCAGCATTTGTGCACCGCCGCCGTCAGTGTCAGCCAGTTTGCCGTGGCATACGGAGCTCCATCGCAGTCTTTAACACTGGTAGCATGCCGCGACAGCGTGGACGTGAACCGTATGTGCGGTTGACGGACTTTGAGCGAGGGCGTATAGTGGACATGCGGGAGGCCGGGTGGACGTACCGCCGAATTGCTCAACACGTGGGGCGTGAGGTCTCCACAGTACATCGATGTTGTCGCCAGTGGTCGGCGGAAGGTGCACGTGCCCGTCGACCTGGGACCGGACCGCAGCGACGCACGGATGCACGCCAAGACCGTAGGATCCTAAGCAGTGCCGTAGGGGACCGCACCGCCACTTCCCAGCAAATTAGGGACACTGTTGCTCCTGGGGTATCGGCGAGGACCATTCGCAACCGTCTCCATGAAGCTGGGCTACGGTCCCGCACACCGTTAGGCCGTCTTCCGCTCACGCCCCAACATCGTGCAGCCCGCCTCCAGTGGTGTCGCGACAGGCGTGAATGGAGAGACGAATGGAGACTTGTCGTCTTCAGCGATGAGAGTCGCTTCTGCCTTGGTGCCAATGATGGTCGTATGCGTGTTTGGCGCCGTGCAGGTGAGCGCCACAATCAGGACTGCATACGACCGAGGCACACAGGGCCGACACCCGGTATCATGGTGTGGGGAGCGATCTCCTACACTGGCCGTACACCACTGGTGATCGTCGAGGGGACACGGAATAGTGCACGGTACATCCAAACCGTCATCGAACCCATCGTTCTACCATTCCTAGACCGGCAAGGGAACTTGCTGTTCCAACAGGACAATGCACGTCCACATGTATCCCGTGCCACCCAACGTGCTCTAGAAGGTGTAAGTCAACTACCCTGGCCAGCAAGATCTCCGGATCTGTCCCCCATTGAGCATGTTTGGGACTGGATGAAGCGTCGTCTCACGCGGTCTGCACGTCCAGCACGAACGCTGGTCCAACTGAGGCGCCAGGTGGAAATGGCATGGCAAGCCGTTCCACAGGACTACATCCAGCATCTCTACGATCGTCTCCATGGGAGAATAGCAGCCTGCATTGCTGCGAAAGGTGGATATACACTGTACTAGTGCCGACATTGTGCATGCTCTGTTGCCTGTGTCTATGTGCCTGTGGTTCTGTCAGTGTGATCATGTGATGTATCTGACCCGAGGAATGTGTCAATAAAGTTTCCCCTTCCTGGGACAATGAATTCACGGTGTTCTTATTTCAATTTCCAGGAGTGTATATATTCCGTTGCAATGTAATGACGGTTTTTGTAAATGTGCTACTGGCGTTTCATACGATAAATAAATGAAATCACAAGGCCTGCTGAATAAAGTGGAAAGTAATCGGGACTAGACAAATTGAGACTTAACATCATAACTGGATAGCACAAAGTTGACGAAGTGAAGGAATTCTAGTACCTAGGAAGCAAAACAATAAATCACGCATGAAGCAAGGAGGAAATAAGAGGAGGCTAGTACAGGTAAACGAAAAGAAGTCGACCGGTGTCAGATACCGGCCTTAGTCTGAGAAATTTCTGAGACTGAGTTTGGAGCAAAGTTTTGCGTGCAAGTGATGGCATGTAATGCTGTAACTTTGGCTGGTCGGTTTGAGAGAGGGGACCAAATAGTGAAGTCATTGGTCCCATCGGATTAGGGAAGGATGGTAAGGAAGTCGGCTCTGCCCTTTTAAAGGAACCATCCCCGCATGCCTGAAGCGACACAGAGACGTCACGGAAAAGCTATATCAGGATGGCTGGACGCGGGGTCGAACCGTCGTCCTCCCGAAAGCTAGTCCAGTGTCCTAACCACTGCGCCACCTCGCTCGATGCCACAACCTTGCGTTGTGTATGTTTTGGTATAAAAACATAGTCTCCTACAAACAAATTGAGAAATTTTCGTTTTGCATCCTTAGAAGTATTCAGTAACAGTGAAAGGATAAGTTTCAGTCTGGCAGTGGTCGAGTAGTTCCATCAGCAGGAAATCTAACATATCTAACGTGGCGGCCACCGGTTGAACTCGCCCTACATCATCCAGAAAGCCGCCGCCGCCCTCCTTCGAGGGCAGCCCCGTGCCGTCGACGTCTCCGTCACGTTGTCAGCAGAGGGTCAGCCCCGCACCCCCCCCCCCCCCCCAACCCCCTTGCTCGGGGGCACACGCGCGCGCAGCGGCTTCCTGCTCCCGATACATGCATCTGACCTGTCGACGTTGCACCGTGCCGCGCATTTGCAAAAGAAATTATCGGGCGCTCTGGTTTAGCGACACGGTTTTGCATTACATGTTTGCCGCGGGACCGTTAGCGTCCGAGGGCAGGGGTCGCTGCCTGGCGAGAGCTCACGTGCTTCCGTGACGTCAGTGCTGCGGCCGAGGCAGCGTCATACGAAACGCCTGATGATCAACGGCCTTATGCTGAATTTAACTGTGTAAGTCGAAAATAACTACAGCAAGAGCTAGTTAGAGTACATTACTATTTCCTGACGTTCTAAATTTCACTAGAGCGATTCTAGGTGTCTTCGATGCCCTTAATTTTTAATCAGCAATCTAGCGAATGTCTTGTGAGAACGGAACTTAAAAAATGGCATTCACAGGAACTAACAAGTAAACCTACCCAAGGGATACACTTCGATTTTGATCAACTTTGAATATGTTGTAGTGTAGAGCAAAATAAGAGCCTCTTCGGCCGTTAACAGGGTGAAGCAACCCCTCGAGAAAAACAACTGAGTAAAATATTTCGGAATGAATCCCGATGAAATGGTAGCGGATATAAAAAGCAAAGCCACTTGAAATGAAAGTGCTATTCCATTTAATGTACGTTACAACGTTGCACACAGATTTGCTGGAAAAGGTTTTTTTTTTTTTTTTTTTTTTTTTTTTTTTTTTTTTTTTTTTTAGAAATCCCCGGTCCTTGATGCGCAAACTAAAAGTGCATTCAGCATTTTTGAACTTCCTCATTACTGTACAGACTGACAATAATGTTACAACACTAATGTATTGGTTTTTTTGCCCTTAAAGAGCGCAGTTGGACCAATTCCTTTTGCTGCCTTCTTTGATGCCCAAACTTACCTCATTCGCTTGCTGTGTTTCTATTTCCGGTCTTCTGTCCATGCTTGTTGTCGGCTTCGTGTCTTCGGCTTCATCTTGATTGCCTTTTTGGTTGCCCAGATTTCTTTCATCTTCCGGCTGTGATCTTGCTTGCGTTCTTCGGTCCATTTTACGCCTGTTCGTTTGTCACAGTGTATCTCATGTAGTTTACTTTTCTTAATAATGTTTCTGAATTTTATTCTGTCGCTTATTGTGTCTGCTGTTATGTTGAGTTGGTTCAGGTCGTTTTTTACCTCTGCCACCCATTTGTTGTTTTTACTAGTTACCCAGACAAAGATCTGTTTGGTCAGTCTGTGTGATGGCATTCTGTATAGGTGTCCATAGAATTGTAGTCTGCGTTTTCTAATCTTTTCTGTGATTGTCTCCGTATGTTTGTATAATTCCTCTGTAGGTTTCTTGATCCATATTCCATTGCTGTTAGTTGTGCCAGATATTTTCCTAAGTATTTTCCGTTCTACTTTCTCTAGTTGTCTGATACGTGTATGCCCTCGGATTAGTGTGGTCTCTGCTGCATATAGTGCCTCGGGGAGCACCACCGTGTCGTAGTGGCGTAATTTGGCTTTTTGTGAGATAGACTTCTTGTTGTAATGATTCCACACTACTTTGTATGCCTTGTCCAGTTTAATTTGTCTTTCTTCGTTTGAGTCTCTGTCATGTCCGTTCATCTGTAGTGTTTCACCGAGGTATTTGAAGTTTGCCGTTTTGTAAATCGTGCCGCACTTTGTGTTCAGAGATGAGAGTTTCTTTGTGCTCATAAACTGTGTCTTTTCATAAGAGATCTGTAGTCCAGTTTTGGAAGCGATTTCATGTAGTTTTTCAATAGCATCTTTCGTTTCCTTTATACCTTTCGCGACAATCGCCAAATCGTCTGCAAAAGCCAGGCATTTAATCTGTAGGCTTCCTAAGGTTGTCCCCTGGGCTATGTTTGAAAAGGAGAGGTGAGAGGCCATCGCCTTGTCGGACACCTGTGCGAATGTCCAAGGGCTCTGATAGTTCTCCACAGAACTTTAGTTTGGAGGTCGTGTTGGTCAAGGTTTGCTCTATGATAGTCCGTATTGTGTTGTCTACTTTGTATTCTGCTAGAATTTTGAAGAGAGTTTTCCGGTCGATAGAGTCGTACGCCTTTTTGAAGTCGACTAAGGTAATGATCAGGCTCTGTGTTGTAAAATCATTTTCAGGTTCCAAATTTGTTCCGCAAAAGACCGCCCTTTACGGAAGCCTGCTTGGTATTCTCCAATTAAGTGGTCGGTCTGACATTCTAGTCCGTTTAGTAAAGCTCTAGAGGGGATGTTTAAGTGACCGGTAGTAGGGATATTCCTCTGTAGTTGTTCGGGTCAGTCTTGTCACCTTTTTTGTGTAGTGGGTGTATGAGGGCAGTTTTCCAGCCGTCAGGAATTTTCATGGTCTTCCAGATATCTTCCAAGATCCGGTGGATGTCTTTGGTGAGTTCTGGATTTCCGCGATGATGCCGTCTTCTCCTGGTGCTCTACGATTCTTGTGTGACTTGATTATTTCTTTAACTGCTTCTAGAGTTGGAGGTTCACTATCCGGATTCTACGTGCCTGTTTCTGTCAGCATTTCTTCTATAGGGGGGTCCATGTTGAGGAGTTTGTCAAAGTACTTTGCCAGAATGTCACAATTGTTTTTGGTATCGTTCCATCCGGTCTTCTGATGCACAAGTTGGGTGGTTGATATCCAGTCATATTTTCTCTGAACGTTCTGTAGAAGTTTCTTGTATTGTTCTTCGTGAAGTCCGATTCGATCTCCATCAGTCGCCGTTTCTCAAACTGTTGTTTTTCACTGCGAATGATTTTGCTTGATTGTTTCTGTGTTTTCAGGAAGTTCAATCAATTCCCTTGGAATTTATGGCTACTAAATTTTTCCATGGACTGATTCGTTGGTCAATAGCTTGGTTACATGTGTGGTTCCACCAACGGTGTTTCCTTGTGCATGGTGCTTGTGCTAGTTTCGTGGCCTCTCGGATTATTCCTGAAAGTTGTGTCCAGTCTGTCGTTTCCTCCATTTTAATTTTGTCTAATATTTGTGTCTGGTTAAAGTAAGGTATTCTGGATCTGGTCTAACAATTTTGTTCTTCTGGAGCTTTTTCTTGGGCAAAAGACGAATCCTGATCTGTAGTAGGTGGTGGTCTGAGTCTAAGTAGCCTTTACGTGTGTCTATGTTCAAAATTTCTTTTTGTGAGTCATTTTAGACTATTACGTGGTCGATTTGTAGTTCTTGCTTTCCTCTGGGGAATTTCCGTGTGGTAAGTTAAAAATTAAATTGGACCTTATCAAAACTACACCTACCAAAAATAAAGACTAGTTTTCTGTGTGTAAATGTATTTGCAAAAGTTAATAAATATTTTGTACGAGAATATACATCTGTCTTATTTGCTAAGCTACCGAAAATCCTAAGACATTTCCTATACACAACGATCTATGTGCCTGTATTTCGGCTGTGGAAGTGAGCGGTTGAATGACCTTGAAAAGTAGTTGAAACTAGGTAGTTGAAAGCGTAGCGAACCCCTTTTCTTACCTATATGAAAGGGGTGCCAGCGCCTCATGCTGGCTGCCGGCGCATCTCGACTTCTGGTAGCGTGTGCGGTCCAGTGGACAGGGGGTGGCGGGCGGTGCCTATGCGAGACTGTTGCATTATTTTGCGAGCATGTCTGTAGGCTGCGCTATGCGTTATTTGGTTAGTTTACGAGTACTGAGCGTGTCTACACATTAGTGTACAGTTTGCATGTCTGTACTGAAATTATTTGGGTAATTTAGGAATTGTTTGCGTGATGCCGAGCGTTATTTAGGAGTAGTTTACAGGTCTGTGGGCTGTGTGGTGTGACCCCAAACATGTCAAGGTGTGTGTCTTGTATCAGTGTGATAACCATACTATCTTTCAAAATCCATCCCTATATAAATTGTTCCAAAATAAATAAAGTACACTCCTTCCTTACTCTCTCCGGCAGCCCAGCGCAGCCTGAGTCATTTTCGCGACATTTTTGCCCTCGAGACCACCATCTTGCATTGCATTACAGTAGGGATCACTCTCCGGTGGCAGTACTGTGTACTAGGTCAGTTGGACTCTAGATCTCATAGTGGAGACACTGTCTGCAAAATAAAGACTTACGTCCGGCACAGGCAGAGTCCTTTTCCCACCATTTCCTGCATCCCAGACCATCATCTTGGAGTACATCACGGAATGGATGAGAGCACTCTGTACTGGTGGTACTGTGTACTAGACCTGGACCTCATGGCGAACACACTGTTTCCCGCAGTCTCAGATAACAGTACTTGCATCATCAGCTGACGTCGTGGTGGCCAATATTGGATTACATCACGGATGGGAGTGCCCTCTGGCGGTGGTACTGTGTACTAGGCCAGTTGTCTCCAGACCCCTTGGTCACCACACTGGATGGTGGTAGTGCCTCTAATTGTTTAAATAAAATAGTGCATGCAAAATAATAAAGAGTTATATCAAGCACAGGTCGAGTCCTCTCCCCACCAATCCCTAGGAAGAAATGGTGGTCGGGTGACTTAGGTTAGCAGAGGTAGCCCAACTGCCCTTTCTTTCCCGCTATTTTCTTAGGTTAGTAGAGATAACCCAAGTGACCTTTCTTTACTGCCAAAAATAAAACTTGGCGCCAGTTCCTAGGATGAGGTGGCGGTCAGATGACTTAGGTTAGTGGAGGCAGCCCAAGTGACCTATCTTCCCGCCATTTTCTTAGGTGAGTATAGATAACCGGGGTCTGATGCATTATCCTGTTGGAATTTGAACTTCCTGCCATTTTTCTGGGGGAGGGGAGGGGGGGTTAGGTTAGTGGAGGTAGCCCAATTGACCTATCTTCCCACCAAAATTCAAACATTCCGCCAATATCCGCCATCTTGGATGACGTCAGAGCCGCTATCTTGGATAACAGTGCTTTGGTGCAGAAACCCCCTTGCCACAATACTTGTATGTGTGTGTGTGTGTGTGTGTGTGTGTGTGTGTGTGCAATATACATTTAGAATATATTTATCTGGGAAAGACATATTCAAGATGGCATTGCAACGGAATATAGCGAGCTCACTTATGGTGATCTGGAGATATTTCTAGCTATTTCTGACAAATGCGTCTTTGGAATACCACCTCATCATATATGACTGAATTTGGTTTTTAAGATTCTGTACGTTTTGCTATTAGTCAAATACCAAAATAAAAAATAAAATAGTGAGGGGAGGGCATTTCGAAACAAATGGCATTTTAGACAAATCTGGATGCCACTGTTGTAACATACATCAGAAACGACAGAATTTTATTTGAATTTTATTTATTTCTCCCACCGTTTCGAAGGTATTCATTCAGTACTATTAAACTCATTTTTTTTTCAGAATAGTATTTCACCATCTTAACGGCCGCATGGGCACGTATAAGAAGCATGTGTCTCTTATTTTGCTCTAGACCACAACATATTCAAAGCCGATCAGAATCGAAGCGTATCCATTGGGTAGGTTTACATGTAAACTAGTAAGAAGGGTTAATCTAGGCGTGTTTTCTCGTGCACAAATTTCATTTATTTCTTTCATAGCTCATTAATTTTCCGTCTGGCCTCACAGCGATGTCTAACTCGCTGTTCTCGTCTGTGTGTTTTCACACCCTCTGACTCGTGTGCAGAGTTTAATTCGTAACACGTTTACGGTTTTTTATCGACAGATCCTGTCCCATCAGCCACAGACATTGACGAAGCGGGTACCTAGAGATCAGCCGAATTCTGCAATCCTTTAAATATTTAGGATGTGAATACTTTCCTACAGATAAACTCAATAGCCTACAAACAATATGTAAGTTCATTCGGTCTCAACTGCCACATCATCAAGCAAGGACTGCGAGTAATAAGGACTGCAAGAGTCAGCAGAAGCCCGTGAAAAGTCGGAAGTTTAGTGTCAGACATTGATGGGTGCTCTCACAGTGTAAATCCTAATTGCGATAAGTGACGAAAATGAATTAAAGTCGGCAATGTAAAGCTGAGCTAAAATTCGGACTCAGTGCAATTACTTCAAATCTACTTCACACAAAAATTACAAGTTCTGCTGAACAAACGGCGGAAATAAGAGTCCTGACCACTGCAGAGAATCTCTAAATCCTCAGTGAAGACATGCGAATTTTTTCGGCCTCATGACTCACGGCGTGAAAAATTTCTGTCACCGAGAAACGTGTAGCTGGATCGCTGCTCAGACAAGCATGGGTCTAGTGTCTTCATCTCCAACACGAACGGTGTACGCGAGCAACACGGACACCGCACTCTTACGGTCACGGAAAAACCATGCACTTAATGACCTGATGCCTTCAACAGCCCCATTTGCAACTTTATTATATAAATGTTACTAACAGTCTGAATGTGTCATCAGATAAGCACTAAAAATCTAAACAAAACTGATGTATTACACTTTATTCTATGTGCAGTAGTTTGCCCAAACGTTAATTGTACACAACTGAAAGTTTTAGCAGCAGTACTGAAAATAGTTTATGGTCTCTGTGCCCTCAGTTATTACAGAACAAACAAATGTGGCACAACTTTCTTATAGTAATTTTTCTGCTCTTTTCTCTGCCACAATCAGAGCTGACGTAGTTTTTGAATTATGGGTAAAAGTATGCGATTTAAGAAACAGTTAATTTAAAAAGGAAATTAAAAATATAAATCTTACGAACTAAATGTTAAGTGTGGTATGTAATCACATCTGCGTCTGCCAACGCATACTGCCTTGCTAATTTACAGGTGTCTTGAATTAAACGATATACTCATTTTAAATTAAAAGTGTCTCACAGATTAATTAATCACTATATGATACATATGCATAACGCAGTCGGCGCACATTGAAGAGTGGTACAATTTGATAGGCTTATCTCTTTGGTACCATAAATATTATAGAAGTTATTAACTTTTTACTGAATTTTAGATAGGTGGCCCTGTAACTTCCCTCACACAATAATTGAAGAGCGTATCTGAATATCAATAGAATCGTCTTTAACATGACAAATAGTGCTTCTCAGTTCCTATAGTAGTCTGCACTGCCCAGCTGCACGGCCTCTGCGGGAAGGTAGCCAGGGGCTAGGCCGCAGCCGCAGCCGCAGCCGCGTGCACAGACCAAACGCCGCTTGCGACCGAAATCGGCCACCCACACTCAGGTACGGTACGTCATGTCGGAATCCTACGTGCGGTAAGCTTTTGAGGACTAGATTCGTAATTCCAAGATTTTCTGCACAAATGAACTTTGTTCAGGGCACATAGAAACTTCCTTTAAATCATATTTTATTTATTGCTGCATATTAGTGTGTATAGTTTCAGAGGATTAGATGTTTATCAGCTGATTATAAAATTTCGTTTCGAGACGCTCTTGTTCTCCTGCAATTTTTCTTAGCTTTTTATTGGAACCTCAAAATATGCAGCCTCAAAAATTACATATTTGCAACACTATAATGAATGCCATGTGTAGAATGGTCCTCATCTCGATTTTACGTAATCAAATGTGTTGACTGCTGATGACAAACCGAAAATTGCTGCAAATAATTACTTTGGGTAAATTCGTCCGTTAAAAGCACCTTAAAGGCGAAAATACCTCGAATGCACGTTTCAAAGACACCCCTCTTTTGTTAGAAAACTCTGCGTCCACATGGTTACCAAATGGCATGCTAGCGCCGGGCTCGGCTTACTAGTTTCGTGCACTGCCAACGAGGTCGAACTATGCTTTGAGAAACGCAGCTAACACGATCTACTGTATCACACTTATCTATTAAAAAGCTGACAACTATTCGAAGTAGGCTACAGCGGGTGCAGAACTGAAGGAGTGGTTTATACATACAGCGAATAATTGCAACTCTTAAGAAAGTAAGGCAAGGAATAGGAACGACCTTGGCATATATTCACTCTTCGTTTCTTACGAAGTCATTCAGTGCACAGAAGATACCATCCGAGTCACTAACGGGAGAAGGTGTAATCAGATACACTTTCCGGTCCATTTTACAAGAAATGTTGCCTAGGACTCGCAATCATATTTGATACATTCTGATAACTGTGTTTTGACAGAAGTCACAATCTGCAGGATTATCGATAAAAGCGACCTTCATCCTACGATTCTGAGATGAGCAGAAACTTTTAGTTACTCAGTAATAATCTTTGTTGAGATTCCTTACACCTGTACGATAGGCGGATGGCAAGGAAATTGCGGTAAATAGCTCAGAGGTGTGCTACACGCCGATGGTGGCTACCAGTGTAGATCAATGAGTCTTGGATGGTAACAATAGAATTTTAAATTAGGTGACTCTTTTGTCCATTCATGATGACTACATTGCTTAGAAATACCAGGTGGCGAGAAAAGTGATGATGTATCAGGGATCAAAAATGAAAGCCTTCGTATAGAAAAGAACAAACTTACCAGGGTATTAGTCACAACCACGAAGTACCTTAACACTTGGTATTGTAAACTGGACTAAAGCGTAAATTGTCATCCCTGAGATCTGGGGTAGAAAATCCACAAAATAAGTAGGCCATGTCATCTAACATGTGGCGTCTTTGCTGCAGTAGATGAAAACTTAAATCCTATGAACAGAAGCGGAATGTAAACTATTCAGAACATGTTTTTTACCAGCTACATACCAGTCAATGTACATGGATTTGGAATAAAGATCAGCAGGGAATGAAGTATTAAACCTTAAGAAACTGAAAAAAATAATAATTTCATATTGAAATGAAAACAAAACAGTAACCAAAATAAAGTCAGTCTGTTCAAAACTACACATTTTTGCACAGTCAACATCTGCTGCTGTTTGACATTCAGTGTCGTTTTGTTCCGCCCCATACATTACACAATCTTGTAGTACTCCCTCTGCGCTGTCACAGGGCGGTCGGTGTGTTGCTGCTCGAGCCAATGGCAGTTCTTGGCACCGACGCTCCTGAGACCATTAAAAATAGAAAAAAAAGTGTACAAGGAGACCACGCACTACGACTTTTAACTGATCTCAGCAGCTACGAACAGAGCATGACTTCCATTCCACTGATGCCTGCCTCCTCAATAAATGTGTTCACGATCTGGGAATGGCGTGCTCACTTATTATCGTGCTGAAACATTTACCCATCACCTCAAATTAGCCCCGGCACGGCCACGTGCCCGACATCCGTATACGATACCAGCCAAGCAGTTTTCATGTCTCTACAGAACGCCTGACGATGCATGATTGAGGGTCTTCCTTTTTATATCAACTGGCGCCACACAAATCCTGCGCACAAATTTGAAGAGAATCAGTCTTCACTGATACGGGTTCCATTCCAGTTGCTCCCTTGCCCGACACCTTCTCCACGCACGACGGTGTTAAGGGGGGGTTGAATGTGCAGGGGGAGAGGGGCGGGGGGGGGGGGGGGGAGGGGTTATACTGTTGTTCACAGTGAACGCGTGGAGGCCACATGGAGCGCCCGGAGACGGCTGTGTAAAGTCTGCGACAACACTGCCCCACCAACTCTGTTCCCACCAGCCGTAATTAGTTGTGGGCCGTCAGCAGCTGGTGTTGTGCCTTACGGTGGTCGTCCACGGCCAACATCTTTAATGTTTGGGTCTCGTCGTAGCCACTTAACATTCAAATAACACTACGAAGTCGCTGTGGTGATCGCCAATTGAGTGGGCAATTTTCCATGACGGCAATCCTTCTTGCTGTAAAGCGAAAATTAGCGCGCGGTCTGAGCCCGAGATGACCCCCCGAGGCATGTTGGCGGTCTCTGCAGTGCAAGAGTGCCGTTTTAACCAGTTAAACGATTATTAAATACGGCAAACTGGTTACTCTCCCAGGGTGGCAGCACCATCGAGTTTAGTGTTTACCCTCGAAAACAACTTTGCTGTGCTGGCACTGCGAACGACTGAAAGCAGGGGGAAACCACAGCCGTAACTTTTCCCCAAAGCAAATAGTCAAAAATGGTTCAAATGGCTCTGAGCACTATGGGACTTAACATCTATGGTCATCAGTCCCCTAGAACTTGCAAGGGAACCTCCCGATCGCACCCCCCTCAGATTTAGTTATAAGTTGGCACAGTGGATAGGCCTTGAAAAACTGAACATAGATCAATCGAGAAAACAGGAAGAAATTGTGTGGAACTATGAAAAAAAAGCAGAATATACAAACTGAGTAGTCCATGCACAAGATAGGCAACATCCAGGATAATGGGAGCTCGGGAGCGCCGTGGTCCCGTGGTTAGCGTGAGCATCTACGGAACGAGAGGTACTTGATTCAAGTCTTCCCTCGAGTGAAAAGTTTAGTTTCTTTATTTTCGCAAAGTTATGATCTGTCCGTTCGTTCATTGACGTCTCTGTTCACTGTAATAAGTTTAGTGTCTGTGTTTTGCGACCGCACCGCAAAACAGTGCGATTAGTAGACGAAAGGACGTGCCTCTCTAATGGGAACCAAAACATTTGGTTGCAAGGTCATAGGTCAACCGATTCCTCCCCAGGAAAACACGTCTGATATATTCTATACGACACTGGTGACGGCATGTGCGTCACATGACAGGAATATGTTGTCGACCCACCTAACTTGTACACTTGGCGAATGGGTAAAAAGATTCTTCTACCTTGCCCGATTTAGGTTTTCTTGTGGATGTGATAATCACTCCCAAAAAAGTGATGAAAACATAAGAGTTTGTCACATAAACTGCAACAAATGAATGCAACAGTTTCACAGTCACACAGTTTTCCCTGTGCTCTGTCAAAACATGTTTTTAACGTTTTCAAATTTTTCCGTGTGTAGACCGTCAAATCCTGCATATGTCCAAGCAAATCTGAACATGTCCTGGAATTCTGGAGAGCGAAGATTATTATGTATGAGTGCCTGAACTTTGATAATTGTCTGAAAATAAAAAATTAAAACTTTTTACTCGAGGGAACACTTGAACCAAGGACTTCTCGTTCCGCAGCTGCTCACGCTAACCACGGGACCACGGCAAACCCTTAACTCTCACTATTCCTGATGTTGCATATGTTGCACATGGACTACTCAGTTTGTATATTTTGCTTATTTTTTTTCATAGTTCCACACAACTTCTTCCTGTTTTCTCGATTGATTTGTGTTCAGTTTTTCAAAGCCTATCCACTGTGCCAACTTATAACTAAATCTGAGGGGGGGTGCGATGAGAAGGTTCCCTTGTTAGAACTACTTAAACCTAACTAACCTAAGGACAGCACTCAACACCCAGTCATCACGAGGCAGAGAAAATCCCTGACCCCGGCGGGAATCGAACCCGGAAACCCGGGCGTGGGAAGCGAGAACGCTACCGCACGACCACGAGCTGCGGACAGCAAATAGTCCCCGATTCGGATCTCCGGGCGGGGGCTACTCAAGAGGACGTCGATATAAAGAGAAAGAAAACTGGTGTTCTATGGATCGGACTGTGGAGAGCTAAATTTCTTAATCGTGCAGGTAGGTTAGACGGTTTAAAAAGGGAAAATGTGTAGGTTGAAGTTTGATATAGTAGGAACCACTGAAGTTTGGTGGCAGGAGGAGCAAAACTTCTGGTCAGGTGAATACAGAGTTATAAATACAAAATCAAATAATGGTAATGCAGGAGTAGGTTCAATAATGAATAAAAAATAGGAATGCAGATAAGCTACTACGAACAGCACAATGAGCGCATTATTGTAGACAAGATGGACACGAAGCCCAAGCCTACCACAGTAGTACAAATTAATATGCCAACTAGCTCCGCAGATGATGAAGAGATTGAGGAAATGTATGACGCGATAAAAGAAATTATTCAAACAGTTAAGGGAGACGAAAATTTAATAGTCATGGATGCCTGGAATTTGACTGTAGAAAAAATAGGAGAAGGAAAAGTAGTAGGTGAATATGGACTGGGGGTAAGGAATGAAAGAGGAAGCCGCCTGGTGTAAGTTTGCACATAGCAGGTCTGTAAGCTATTTGCTGTGACTCCAAGCACGTCAGAGCGAGTGTTTTGTATCACTGTAATAAATAAACTACGTGAAACCCGCCCCTAAGCAAATAGTTGTAAATAAACCACGTGAAATCCGCCCCTAAATAAATAGTTTCAACTGTCCACTGAAAATAAATAAAGAATAGTCCTTCCTCTCTCCAGCAGCTGGACACAAACTGAGTCCTTTCCCTGTCATTTTTCTCCAGACCGCCATGGCACGACAGCGCCTTCTGGCGGCAGTACTGTGTTGTAGGTCAGCTGGACTCTGATCCTCCTGGTGAACACACTGGATGGAGCTACTGCCTATGACAATTCCAACTGTTTAAATAAACACTGCATACAAAATAAAAACTTAGGTCCATCCTATCCAGCAGCCTATCACAGGCTGAATCCTTTTCCCGCCAATTCCAAGGAAGATGTGGTGGTCGGATGACTTAGGTTAGTGGAGGTAGAACAAGTAACCTTTTTACTGACAAAATTTGGAATTCCCACAATTTTTTGGGGGAGCTGAGGTGAAGGGAGGGGATTAGGTTAGTGGAGGTAGCCCAGTTGACCTATTTTCCCCCAAAATTTTAACTTCCCGTCATGGCATCATTGCGATGTTGCGACATTTATTGCCACCATCTTGGAACCACCATCTTGAATAAATTCGGAGACAACGGCGACAGCTGCAGAATATAGGTGGCCCTAATACTTATGAGCAAACCAGTTGTGTCTTTGTCTTTGGTTACTCGTTGTTTACATACTTGAGCTATATATGGCTGTGTTCCGCCAGTGGTCTGCATCATCCCAACACGACATCCTCTGACAGTCTCAGGGAGCACCTGATGTAGACGTCCAGTTAAGGCGTGGAAATATCGTGTTGGAAAGATGCGAACCACAGTCAAAACACCCGGTCTCAACGAGATGACATCGAATTGCCCTGAAAGGAGATTATAGTGCTACATAATGCGAAAAATGTTGTTGCAATATATACTTTGGGTAAACGATTCTCTTTTTCTTACTACGTATTTAAAAACTGCGTACCCCTCCCTTGCAATAAACAAGTTCTTGAAGAATTTGTTAACTTTGCCGTTAGAGCTGTATACAGATTTCATTATTACAGTTTTGTTAACTGTGGAAATGTGTGGTGTTAGTGGTATTTTTCTTTTTGGTCATCAGTCTACTGACTGGTTTGATGCGGCCCGCCACGAATTCCTTTTCTGTGCTAACCTCTTCATCTCAGAGTATTCCAATCTCTGTCTTCCTCTACAGTTTTTGCCCTCTACAGCTCCCTCTGGTACCATGGAAGTCATTCCCTCATGTCTTAGCAGATGTCCTATCATCCTGTCCCTTCTCCTTATCAGTGTTTTCCACATATTCCTTTCCTCTCCGATTCTGCGCAGAACCTCCTCATTCCTTACCTTATCAGTCCACCTAATTTTCAACATTCGTCTATAGCACCACATCTCAAATGCTTCGATTCTCTTCTGTTCCGGTTTTCCCACAGTCCATGTTTCACTACCATACAATGCTGTACTCCAGACGTACATCCTCAGAAATTTCTTCCTCAAATTAAGGCCTGTATTTGATATTAATAGACTTCTCTTGGCCAGAAATGACTTTTTTGCCATAGCGAGTCTGCTTTTGATGTCCTCCTTGCTCCGTCCGTCACTGGTTATTTTACTGCCTAGGTAGCAGAATTCCTTAACTTCATTGACTTCGTGACCATCAATCCTGATGTTAAGTTTCTCGCTGTTCTCACTTCTACTACTTCTCATTACCTTCGTCTTTCTCCGATTTACTCTCAAACCATACTGTGTACTCATTAGACTGTTCATTCCGTTCAGCTGATCATTTAATTCTACTTCACTTTCACTCGGGATAGCAATGTCATCAGCGAATCGTATCGTTGATATCCTTTCACCTTGTATTTTAATTCCACTCTTGAACCTTTCTTTTATTTCCATCATTGCTTCCTCGATGTACAGATTGGAGAGTAGGGGCGAAAGGCTACAGCCTTGTCTTACACCCTTCTTAATACGAGCACTTCGTTCTTGATCGTCCACTCTTATTATTCCCTCTTGGTTGTTGTACATATTGTATATGACCCGTCTCTCCCTATAGCTGCCCGCCCGCTGTGGCCACGCGGTTCTAGGCGCTTCAGTCCGGAACCGCGCGACTGCTACGGTCACAAGTTCGAATCCTGCCTCGGGCATGGATGTGTGTGGTGCCCTTAGATTAGTTAGGTTTAAGTAGTTCTAAGTTCTAGGGGACTGATTACCACAGATGTTAAGTCCCATAGTGCTCAGAGCCATACATACCCTATAGCTTACCCCTACTTTTTTCAGAATCTCGAACAGCTTGCACAATTTTATATTGTCGAACGCTTTTTCCAGGTCGACAAATCCTATGAAAGTGTCTTGATTTTTCTTTAGCCTTGCTTCCATTATTAGCCGTAACGTCAGAATTGCCTCTCTCGTCCCTTTACTTTCCCTAAAGCCAAACTGATCGTCACCTAGCGCATTCTCAATTTTCTTGTCCATTCTTCTGTATATTATTCTTGTAAGCAGCTTCGATGCATGAGCTGTTAAGCTGATTGTGCGATAATTCTCGCACTTGTCAGCTCTTGCCGTCTTCGGAATTGTGTGGATGATGCTTTCCCGAAAGTCAGATGGTATATCGCCACACTCATATATTGTACACACCAACGTGAATAGTCGTTTTGTTGCCACTTCCCCCCAATGATTTTAGAAATTCTGATGGAATGTTATCTATCCCTTCTGCCTTATTTGACCGTAAGTCCTCCATAGCTCTATTTAATTCCGATTCTAATACTGGATCCCCTATCTCTTCTATATCGACTCCTGTTTCTTCTTCTATCACATCAGACAAATCTTCACCCTCATAGAGGCTTTCAATGTATTCTTTCCACCTATCTGCTCTCTCCTCTACATTTAACAATGGAATTCTCGTTGCACTCTTAATGTTACCACCGTTGCTTTTAATGTCACCAAAGCTTGTTTTGACTTTCCTGTATGCTGAGTCTCTCCTTCCGACAATCATATCTTTTTCGATGTCTTCACATTTTTCCTGCAGCCATTTCGTCTTAGCTTCCCTGCACCTCCTATTTATTTCATTCCTCAGCGACTTGTATTTCTGTATTCCTGATTTTCCCGGAACATATTTGTACTTCCTCCTTTCATCAATCAACTGAAGTATTTCTTCTGTTACCCATGGTTTCTTCGCAGCTACCTTCTTTATACCTATGTTTTCCTTCCCAACTTCTGTGATGGCCCTTTTTAGAGATGTCCATTCCTCTTCAACTGTGCTGCCTACTGCGCTATTCCTTATTGCTGTATCCATAGCGTTAGAGAACTTCAGACGTATCTCGTCATTCCTTAGTACTTCCGTATCCCACTTCTTTGGGTATTGATTCTTCCTGACTAATGTCTCGAACTTCAGCCTACTCTTCATCACTGCTATAGTGTGATCCGAGTCTATATCTGCTCCTGGGTACGCCTTACAATCCAGTATCTGATTTCGGAATCTCTGTCTGACCATGACGTAATCTAATTGAAATCTTCCCGTATCTCCCGGCCTTTTCCAAATATACCTCCTCCTCTTGTGATTCTTGAACAGAGTATTCGCTATTACTAGCTGAAACTTGTTACAGAACTCAATTAGTCTTTCTCCTCTTTCATTCCTTGTCCCAAGCCCATATTCTCTTTCCCCTACAATTGCATTCCAGTCGCCCATGACTATTAGATTTTCGTCCCCCTTTACATACTGCATTACCCTTTCAATATCCTCATACACTTTCTCTATCTGTTCATCTTCAGCTTGCGACGTCGGCATGTATACCTGAACTATCGTTGTCAGTGTTGGTCTGCTGTCGATTCTGATTAGAACAACCCGGTCACTGAACTGTTCACAGTAACACACCCTCTGCCCTACCTTCCTATTCATAACGAATCCTACACCTGTTATGCCATTTTCTGCTGCTGTTGATATTACCTGATACTCATATGACCAGAAATCCTTGTCTTCCTTCCACTTCACTTCACTGACCCCTACTATATCTAGATTGAGCCTTTGCATTTCCCTTTCCAGATTTTCTAGCTTCCCTACCACGCTCAAGCTTCTGACATTCCACGCCCCGACTGGTAGAACTTTATCCTTTCGTTGATTATTCAATCTTTTTCTCATGGTAACCTCCCCCTTGGCAGTCCCCTCCCGGAGATCCGAATGGGGGACTATTCCGGAATCTTTTGCCAATGGAGAGATCATCATGACACTTCTTCAATTACAGGCCACATGTCCTGTGGATACACGTTACGTGTCTTTAATGCAGTGGTTTCCATTGCCTTCTGCATCCTCTGGTCGTTGATCATTGCTGATTCTTCCGCCTTTAGGGGCAATTTCTCACCCCTAGGACAAGAGAGTGCCCTGAACCTCTATCCGCTCCTCCGCCCTCTTTGACAAGGCCGTTGGCAGAATGAGGCTGACTTCTTATGCCGGAAGTCTTCTGCCGCCAATGCAGATTAGGCAGTGGCGGGGATCGAACCCGGGACCGAAGACGTTTTGATTATAAACCAAAGACGCTACCCTTTTTTTTCTTTTTTTCCGATATAGTTATAGTTCGTTGCGTTTGGTCGGGGCGGACGTCACAAGACATCCGTTCAAATTGATCGTTGGTTCCTTGACTCAGTTTTTTATTCCAGAGAGCACGCAGCCCTCTGACCGAACACGCTGAGCTACCGTGCCGGCTGTACATAGGGTGAAACTTTCTCACAGATTAAAACTGTGTGCCGGACCGAGACTCGAACTCGGGACCTTTGCCTTTCGCGGGCAAGTGCTCTACCGACTGAGCTACCCAAGCACACCGTAGACCACGGGTCTGTTAGTGGTACAGATAAGTAATTGCTATATCTTCGAAGGCAACTGAATTCGATTAGGAGCAATTAAGAAAGATTCGAGGAAAGAGAGAGTGACCTAAAAAATCAAAAAGAATTTTTGGCGTATTAGTAAATAAGATCACATGAAATTATTTCCGTGACAATAAATATTGGCGCAACGATCGAGGTTAAGGGCATATTCTTCAACAAGTTCGTAAGTGTGGATTAGATAAGCCCGCTACTAATTGTAGATGATCTAACTATGAAGGCCGATGCCTATAACAACAATGGAGTTTCGTCATTGACAGCAAGTGGCAAATAAACTCATAGTCGACTGACCTCACACACCGCCCTTCGTTCTCCACTGTTGAAGATGTGGAAAACTATTCCATAAACCGTTTTGTTTTTAAGACTTTGGTAAAAAGCTTTCAGTGTTTCTAAACATGTAGTAAAGTATACAACTTGCAAGACATAGAATCAATATTTTCACTCTAAATTGAGTTCTCGTCTAGTAGTACACCAAGTTCCCTAAATACAAAACTGAGTCGAATTTATTTACCAATAAGAGTAAGAATGTATATGAAAGTAATTATGTCACTCTATTACGTCTTTTGACAGAGAAACCTAAGGTATTATTTTTTGTAACAGGTCTGAATGAAACTATTAATATCAAAAGGGGAAAAGAAGCATTAAAATCAGAAGGTACAAAATTAAAAGAGTATATATGAAAGTGAGAAACCTGTAGAATAGAAAATGTTAATTAACTTATTATAATATAGCTCTAAAATCAGAAGCCCTCTATGGGTTGGAAACACTATTTTTATCTGGATGTAAAATGCCGTTTTAAGCTTTTCAGAAGACAGAAAAAAAAGAAGTTTGTGAGAAGTATTAGGCGCAATCGAGAACAAAGGTGGCAAATGGATTTTGAAACCAAATAAGGATATATACTCATTCTGCCCTAAAATAACAGATGAGATCAGGAAAAGATGAGTTATACACAATTTACATCCAAAGAGAATAAAGGAAGACAGATTAACTAAGAAGCTCCGCATATTACTCCCCAACAGGGAAATATAAAACGAAATTGATGGGGAGGCACGACAAAAAAGTACTTGGAATAAATGCAGATTGAACAGGAAACCTTATTCAGCAGAGAGAAATTCAGTCTAGAGGTTTTGATCTTACGTAAAATCAATAGCCGATTGGAAATCATCTAGTCTGTCACTCAGTGATCATCCTGGCACCGAAAGGGGAAGATAACAGAGATAAGGTCAAAACACCGAATTAGGTCTTCCGGAACTGTTTCACCGCGGGAGATCTTTTTTTTTTTGTGGTTTTAGGGCACAAAACTTCTATGGTCATTAGCGCCCAAAACGCGGGAGATCGTAATACAGTGCTTTCTTTTATTCATCAAACGAACGTCGAAATGGCAGGTACTGAGATGACCGTTCGCGGAACAGAAAAGCAACTACAGCCGCCTAGCAGTGGGGAGGCGCCAGGAGCAGATGAAACACCTGTAAGATTCTACAAAGAATACAAGAAACAACTTGATCCCGCTAGCAGCGGTTTACCATACCACAGTTCGCTGGATCAGCAAGCGGTAGCTAGCGACTGGGAAAAAGCTCAGGTCATTCCTGCTTTCAAGAAGGATGGACACTTATCATTGACGTCAATCTGTTGTAGAATTATGGAACATGTTTTATGCTCAGTGATTATGATGTTTTCCGGGAACGAAAATCCCCTGTATAAAAATCAACATGGATTTCGCAAATGGAGATCGTGCGAAACTCAGCTCGCTCTGTGCCTCCATGAGCTCCACAGCGTCGTATAACAGTGCTCAGGTTGATGCCGTGTTCCTCGACTTAAGGAAGGCATTTGACACCGTTCCGCACTGCCGTTTAGTGAAAAAAAGAAAGCTTCCTTGCAGATAAAACTCAGTACGTCACCCTTATCGAAACAAAATGGACAGTTATAAAGGTAATTTCCGGACCACCCCGACGGTGTGTGGTAGGACCGTTACGGTTCATAACGCACATAAATGATCTAGTAGCAAGTGATGCGATTATCTATAAGAAAGCAGCAACGCCAGAATACCGTATCGATTTGCAGAATAAACTGCAGAGGACTGATGAATGGTGCAGGCTCTGGCAGTTGACCCTGAACGTGAATAAATGTAACATATTGCGCATACATAGGAAAAGAAATCCACTATTGAACAGCAACACTAATGATTTTAAATTGCTGGAAACAGCATCTACCGTAAAAATCTAGGAGCAACTATCCAGAGCGACCTTAAATAGAGTGATCACATCAAGCAAGTAGTAGGAAAAGCAGATACCAGACTGAGGTTCATAGGAAGAATGTTAAGGAAATCTAACTCATCCACGAAATAAGTGGCTTGAGTACTGTTCATCAATCTGGGACTCTAAGCAGGTAGGACCGGTAGAAGAGAGTGAGAGAGAGAAATAGGCGAGAACATATAACGAAGAGCGGCGCGTTTCGTCACGGGATCGTGTAGCCGGCGCGTCAGCGTTACAGAGATGTTCAATGAACTCCAGTGGCAGAAGCTACGAGAGAGGCATTGTGAATTACGGTGATGTTTCCTGCTACTGAAATTCCGAGAGAGTACTTTTCGTGAAGAGTCGGACAACACATTAGTTCCTCCCATATACATCTCGCGAAATGACCACACGAGAAAATTCGAGAAATTACAGCTAATACAGAGGCCTACAATCATTCTTCTCACGAGTCATTCGTGACTGGAACGGGGAAGGGGGGGATTAGTTAGTGGTAAAGGAAGTACCCTCCACCACATACCGTCCGGTAGCTTGCGGAGTATTGATGCATATGTAGAAGTCAAGAAATTCAGAGGTTTTCGGGCATATAACACAAAAAACAAAAAAAAGCAACTGCAGTCAAGTGGTCAGGTGAGATGAAAAGAGCTCGTTCTGAGAAAACGAAATAGTTTTGGAGGAGCGTGAAGGGCGTGGTCCTTAGTTGTCCTGACATGAAATTAAACAACAAAACACTGTAGTACGCAGGTAGGAATGGTTATCAGACTCGTAAGGGATTATGTTTAACTCGCTGCCTCCGTCTGGAGAGTATGTTGTCATAGTCGGTTACTGACATAGGATATTATACGTCGATATATTGCACTGTATGTCTCGATCGTTGATGTTTCTTATGTCGAATTTGTGAAATGCAATGCACAGACTGAATCCCATGGAATCAGCTGTTTTCATCGTTTCCTGGAAAATAATGGAGGTTTGAACCACTAAATAACGTTTGACAGTAAACCGGCGAGTCATTGTTAGGTGATAGATGTTCAGAAATCACTTTCGTCACACGACAGTTCATACTGCAAGCAAGCTTTCCCCGTGATGCTCACCGATGAAATCTTATGTCAGAGAAACAAGTTCTGTAGGACATTTATTATACGCAAAGTCGACCGTCTTTACCATAGTGATGAGGCGCATTGAACTAGCATAATTGATAGGCTATCGAGATACATATCAACACGAATGTATATTTCGGCGAACAGTCTGGCGCTCTCATTTAAATATATGACGAGTTACGGAGGCTGGGCTGGGTCGCAGTGTCAGGGAACTGCGTACCGCTTATTAACTGAATGCCGATAGGATTCTAATTTGTTTGCTCGTTCCGGCAGCCGTTTATGTATCGAGGCTAAACCGGGTGACAATGACTTAGCTAATTTTAACCGCTCATGCCCCCAGAACTCGAAAACGAAGGGTACGTTACGACTGACAAGCGCACCACATTCGCATATAATTTGTTGAGAAGTGTAAAAGGTTGCTCATGACAAAAAATAACGCTGAGCAAATAGGGAGGTTAGTGACTACAAGGCCGTTATAGAGAAACTGAAAACCATAACATCCCATCCTACAAAAATAAACGCAAAATATATTTATTTAATAAAGCAAATAAAAATCCGCTTGAAGCCTTCCTAAGAGGCAATATCCATTCCATGAGAACTAATTATGCAAGCGTTGACCAGATGTACCTTACATTCAAAGAATAGTATCGACAACAATTGAGAGATTTATACAAAATAAATTAATAAGAGATGGAAATGATCTCCCATTTTACATAAAACAGGACAGAACACTGTTGCAGAAGCAACGAAAAAAACATACCCAAGAGCGCAAAGTTCTCAGGATAAGCTCGATTTTAGCGTAGACTTCAACGCGAGATGCTTTTAATAGTTTCCACAATGGAACTCTGTCTAGAAACCTGGGAAATTCTGGTCGTATGTAAAGTACACCAGAGGCAAGACACTATCAACAATATCTTCACTGCGCGATAGCAATGGTAATGTTACCGATGACAGATCCACTAAAGCGGAATTACCAAGTACGCATTTCCGAAATTCCTTCACCACAGAAGAGGAAGTAAATACTCCAGATTTCGAATCAAGAAATGCTGTCAACATGAATAACTTAGAAGTAGGTATCCTCGGTATAGCGGAGCAACTCAAATCTCCTAAGAAAGTCAAGTTTTCCGATCCATACTATATACCAATTAGATTCCTTTCAGAATTTGCTGATGTAATACCTCCATACTTACAAGGGAAACCACCCCTATCGCACCCTAGTCAGATTTGGTTGTAAAATGGTCGAGTGGACGGATCGTCAGAAACTGAACACAGATCGAGCACGAAAATCGGAAGAAGATGTACTGGACTGTGAAAAAGCAAGCAAAACAGAAACAGTGAACGGTCCAAGCTCAAGATGTGCAACATCGAGCGAGTTGCAAGAACCACGGCCTTTTGGCAAAATTTTGAACTATCCGTCCGGTCATTGACGTGTCTGTTCGCTGCACTGAAATGTTTGTCTGTGTAGTAGTGTAACGTCCGCTTGCAACAGCGAGATGTAGGGAAGGGACCTTCAGATCTACGTACCTCCTATTTGTTCTACACAAGTACATGTTATGACTCTTGGGTTCCGTTTTGGAAGTTTTGACTCTTGAATTTAATTTTTTTAAATTAATTGTGTGAAATCTTATGGGACTTAACTGCTAAGGTCATCAGTCCCTAAGCTTACACAGTACTTAACCTAAATGATCCTAAGGACAAACACACACACCCATGCCCGAGGGAGGACTCGAACCTCCGCCGGGGCCAGCCGCACAGTCCATGACTGCAGCGCCTGAGACCGCTCGACCAATCCCGCGCGGCACTCTTGAATTCCTTTGTTATCATATAGTTTACACGCGCTTATTTGTTAGTTTTATTTGTGTGAGAGATCTATACGGCATCTCGCCTGCTCTCACTGTGCATCACATTTACTTGCGATGGTAATGTGTACTTATCCATGACTCGTGTTCTATAACCAATGTGTAGCACGACAATTGCTAAGACTACAGAAGGAGAACAGATACGTCAATTACCGGATGAACAGTTCACAATTTTGTGAAAAAAGCGACACGATGGAGATTTGAACACGGATTTCCCGCTTTATTGTCCAACACCGAGACCACACAACCAGGACGCCGCGGTTCTTGCAATTCGGTCGATGTTGCGCATCTTGAGTTTGGACCGTTCGCTGTTTCTACTTCGCTTGTTTTTTCACAGACCAGTACAGCTTCTTCCTGTTTGCATGCTTCATCTGTGTTCAGCTTTTGACGGGCTATCCATGGGGCTATCTTACCACAAATTTTGACTGGGGTGCAATGGGCTGGGGGAGTGGAGGGGGGGGGATCCCTTCTTAGCAATAATAAACAGCAGTTCGCTCGACGGAAGATCCGTACCTAAAGAGTGGGAAGTTGCACATGTTATACAAGTACTTAAGCAAGGAAACAGTAATCTGGTGAATTACAGATCCATATCAACGACGTCGATTTGCAGTAGAATTTTGGAACATATATTGTGTTCGAACATTATGAATTACCTCGAAGAAAACGATATGTTGACGGATTCAGATTAAATCGTTTTTGTGAAACACAACCAGCCCTTTACTTACGTGAAGTAATGAGTGATATTGGCTCAAATGGCTCTGGGCACTATGGGACTTAACGTCTATGGTCATCAGTCCCCTAGAACTTAGAACTACTTAAACCTAACTAAGCTAAGGACATCACACAACACCCAGTCATCACGAGGCAGAGAAAATCCCTGACCCCGCCGGGAATCGAACCCGGGAACCCGGGCGTGGGAAGCGAGAACGCTACCGCACGACCACGAGCTGCGGACGAGTGATATTGACACGGATCTTAGATTGACTGCACATTTCTAGATTTCCATAAGTCATTTGATACCATTCCTCACGACAGACTTCTAATCAAATTGCGTTCCTATGGACCATCGTCTCAGTTACGCACTGGATTCGTGATATCTTGCCAGAAAGACCACAGTTCGTAGTAACTGACGGAAAGTCATCGGGTAAAACACGAGTGGCATCAGACGTTCCCCAAAAAACATTTTGTAGGCCTTATGCCGTTCCTAATGCACATAAAAGATTTAGGAAGCAATCTGAGGAGCCGTCTTAGATTGTTTGCGAATGATGCTGCCATTTACCATCTAGTAAAATTATGAGAAGATCAAACCCAACTGAGAACTGAAAGGAATCCGTTAAATTTAGGCTGCACGATAGAACACACAAATATACACATTTCAAAAAAGTTTTGTATCAACCCGGTTCCCAGAACTCTGAAGATAGACGTTGATTGTGGATATTATATCACAGACAGAGTCCCTATGACTGTTCAGAGATGTCACTAAACACGCCCAAAGATGTAAACAACTATGCACGAGCAGCGCCTATTAGAAGAAGAGGGTCCGACAGCCGATCAGATCCAGTCCACACTTTGTGCCAGGAATGGCTCTCAACAAGGGAAGTGTCCAGGCGTCTCCGAGTGAACCAAAGCGATGTTGTTCGGACATGGAGGAGATACAGAGAGAGACAGGAACTGTCGATGACGTGCCTCGCTCAGGCCTCCCAAGGGCTACTACTGCAGTGGATGACTGATACCTACGGATTATGGCTCGGAGAAACCCTGACAGCAACGCCATCGTGTTGAATAATGCTTTTCGTGCAGCCACAGGATGTCGTGTTACGACTCAAACTGTGCGCAATAGGCTGCATGATGCGCAACTTCACTCCCGACGTCCATGGCGAGGTCCATCTTTGCAACCACGACACCATGCAGCGCGGTACAGATGGGCCCAAGAACATGCCGAATGGACCGCTCAGGACTGGCATCACGTCCTCTTCACTAATGAGTGTTGCATATGCCTTCAACCAGACAATCGTGTTTGGAGGTAACCCGGTCAGGCTGAACGCCTTAGACACACTGTCCAGCGAGTGCAGCAAGGTGGAGGTTCCCTGCTGTTTTGGGGTGGCATTATATGGGGCCGTCGTACGCCGCTGGTGGTCATGGAAGGCGCCGTAACGGCTGTACGATACGTGAATGCCATCCTCCGACCGATAGTGCAACCATATCGGCAGCATATTGGCGAGGCATTCGTCTTCATGGACGACAATTCGAGCCCCCATCGTGCACATCTTGTGAATGACTTCCTTCAGGATAAAGTCTATCCCTATCGAACCCTATCGAACATGCCTGAGATAGATTGAAAAGGGCTGTTTATGGACGACGTGGCCCACCAACCACTCTGAGGGATCTACTGTGGATAGTATGCCACTACGAATACAGGCATGCATCAATGCAAGCGGACGTGCTATCGGGTATTAGAGGTACCGGTGTGTACAGCAATCTGGACCACTACCTCTGAGGGTCTCGCTGTGTGGTGGTACAACATGCAATGTGTGGTTTTTATTAGAAACAAAAAGGGCAGAAATGGTGTTTATGTTGATCTCTATTCCAATTTTCTGTAGAGGTTCCGGAACTCTAGGAACCGAGGTGATGCAAAACTTTTTTTGATGTGTGTACAATCTGTCAATTCAACTAAATACCTAGGGATGACAATTAAGAACAACTTAAGGTGGGACGTTCACACAAAAAATGTTACGGATAAGCGATCAGAACGAGACTGCCTATACTACTCTTGTCCGAACTCTGCTAAAGTACTGCTGTGCGTTTTAGCATCCTTACCAAATATGATTTACGGAGGAGATCGGAAAAGTTCGATGACAGGCAACTCATTATGTATTATCTCGCATATGATACATGAGTTGGGTTGGCAGTCATTAAAACAAAGATGTTTTCCGTAGCAGCGAGGTCTTTTCACAAAACTTCATTCCCTAACTTTCTACTCAGAACGCGAAAATATTTTGTTGATGCCCACCTACAAAGGGAGAAATGATCTTTGTAATAAAATAAGAATATTCAGAGTTTCCTAAACCTTCATCTCCTGCTTTGTAAAGGCTACTGCTGTGGAGGCCGAGATTGTGAGTTTGTGAAACGGCTTCTGGTGCAGTACACCGTTAAGACAATTTCTCCCTGCCATTGTTACACAGCTTTGCCCAAGGGTCTGGTAACAGGACAGGAGAACGAAGGTTCTCCAACAAATTAATAACAAAGTCACACAAATGAGTTAAAGGTTTCCTTATGTTTGTGACTACTTGAATATTCAAGTATGGAACACTGCTTGTTATACAACACAAACTACAACCAAGTGGGCGAGAGCTGCTCTTCTGAATTCCGAGTAGGCTTCTGTCCGTTGTCGTCCCGTCATCGGCGCATTGTACTCGGCCGGCAACTGGCCGAGGCGAAGTCGGTATCTTTATCCTCAGCGCCGCGGGTGGAACTGGCGCGAGTGGCGGTCTCTGTGGCTCTGGCACCAGCTCGCACCTTCTGCCCTGGCTGTGTCTTTTTCGGGCGACACAGCATAGTCGCACGGGAAGATTTAAGAGTTTGTTTTCCGGGGCTCCGTTCCAGAGTCGAATGGTAGAGAAAGGGTGTGAAAGTTGTTCGATGAAATCTCTGCCTAACACTGGAGAGTAGTCATGCAGATCGTAGGTGTAGATGAAGATGTAGATATTGCCGAGCTGGAGATACTTTGGGTCCGGGACAGTCTATAGTTCTCTCGATGTACGCTTTTTGACACAAGTATTACGTCGCTGGCAACCCGCTACAGATTTGTAGATACTGTGAACAGCATGTGAGCGAGCAGGTCTTTCTTCTTCTCTTCGTAGGCGTTTATCCCGTCTAGTACGGACTCCGCCTTTTAGGATTTGGCAAATTTTATTTTATTGTTGTACTCTGACCGGATGTCCCTTCTGACGCCACAGTCGCCAAGGTATTGTGTGAGAAGGAAGTCTTGAGCACCACCTGTCTGTGAATCGTCTTAACTTTGTCCTATGTGATTCAGCTTTTTGTGTATCGTAATGTCTGAGGTGGAATTCTGGAACATGCCTGTGTTGTTGTTGGGTCTTCGGTCCAGAGACTGGTTTGATGCAGCTCTCCATGCTACTCTATCCTGTGCAAGCTTCTTCATCTCCCAGTACCTACTGCAACCTACATCCTTCTGAATCTGCTTAGTATATTCATCTCTTGGTCTCCTTCTACGATTTTTACCCTCCACACTGCCCTCCAATACTAAATTGGTGATCCCTTGATGCCTCAGAATATGCCCTACAAACCGTTCCCTTCTTCTAGTCAAGTTGTGCCACAAATTTTTCTCCTCTCCAATTCTGTTCAATACCTCCTCATTAGTTATGTGATCTACCCATCTAATCTTCAGTATTCTTCTGTAGCACCACATTTCGAAAGCTCTATTCTCTTATTGTCTAAACTATTTACCGTCCACGTTTCACTTCCATACATGGCCACACTCCATACAAATACTTTCAGAAACGACTTCCTGACACTTAAATCTATACTCGATGTTAACAAATTTCTATTCTTCAGAAACACTTTCCTTGCCATTGCCAGTCTACATTTTATATCCTTCGGCCATCATCAGTTATTTTGCTCCCAAAATAGCAAAACTCACCTACTAGTTTAAGCGTCTCATTTCCTAATCTAATTCCCGCAGCATCACCCGATTTAATTCGACTACATTCCATTATCCTCATTTTGCTTCTGTTGATGTCCATCTTATATCCTCCTTTCAAGACACTGTCCATTCCGTTCAGCTGCTCTTCCAGGTCCTTTGCTGTCTCTGACAGAATTACAATGTCATCGGCGAACCTCAAAGTTTTTATTTCTTCTCCTGGATTTTAATTCCAACTCTGAATTTATCTTTTGTTTCCTTTACTGCTTGCTCAATATACAGATTGAATAACATTCGGGAGAGGCTACAACCCTGTCTCACTCTCTTCCCAACCACTGCTTCCCTTTCATGCCCCTGGACTCATAACTGCCATCTGGTTTCTGTACAATTTGTAGATAGCCGTTCGCTCCCTGTATTTTAACCCAGCCACCTTCAGAATTTGAAAGAGAGTATTGCAGTCAACATTGTCAAAATCTTTCTCTAAGTCTACAAATGCTAGAAACGTAGGTTTGCCTTTTCTTAATCTAGCTTCTAAGATAAGTCGTAGGGTCAGTATTGCCTCACGTGTTCCAACATTTCTACGGAATCCAAACTTATCTTCCCCGAGATCGGCTTCTACCACTTTTTGCATTCGTCTGTCCTATGTGATTCAGCTTTTTGTGTGTCGTATTGTCTGAGGTGGAATTCTGGAAGGTGCCTAGCGTTGTCGAAAAACGAGCCTAAAAATGAAAAAGAAGAAAAAAGACCACCCTCATGCTGGCCAGTGTACCAGCCTAGTCCATGGCAGTTAACGCGCCGCGCGGATTTTATCTGAGCCTGCCTCACCTCGCCTTCTCGCTGCGCTTTAAGCTGCACGAGCGGGTCAGCAGCTACGCGACCACTACAAAAAGGAAACGTTCCTGGGCGTATCTAGATCGGGAGGAGGTCACCTCCGTGATTTTCAGTCACTCTCTGCGGATGGCAGTTATTCTTCGGTATATAATGAGTGGTTTGTATCTTTTCTACGACAGGACTCGTATTTTACTGAACTGTTTCTGTCTCGAAGATCACCGCCTTCTTTCTGAGAAGGGAATTGTTAGGAAAGCAACCGGAATCGGCATTGCTGGATGGGATTGTCCTAAGGGCAGGTTCAATCGCCGAGCTGGAAATGCTTTTTTTTCCTGTCCTTCGTGGACAATGGCATCTTTTCTTCGCGAAACGTGAGTCGTGTGGATAAGTGTAGGTGACTATAACGGGTGTCGGGTAATGTGGCGTAATGTTTGTGTGGAATGGCGATTAGAGAATGGAGAGGTTGAAACCCAGTGGCTCCTCCACGGGCCCTGTTCTGTATCTCTGTGCCATTTCGCCGATCGGTTCGGTACGCGAATGCACCGAACGGTCTTGTTTTCGAACATTATTCTGTAAGCGTTTCGGAAGCGATGCGGAACGGTCCTAGCGAACCGAAACGCTGTTGTCACTTCTCCACGCGCCAACCAATCAAAAGCGATCTGCCTCAGATCAGATCCGTGGATGCGCACTGTAGCACGAACCCGAAGCGGCCAGCAGCCGACACAGGCACGCTTTCCTCCACAGTGCCGACAAGTGTGTTTACAGTACGTAATACTGTTCGGATTTCGCTGACCACTTGCTTCCACGAATGCATGATGGCGATAGAATATTGACTGTGTTCTGGAAACTCTCCATTTTATTGTCATTCACATCTTGACGTCTTGTTTTGGATTTTGCATTTCAAAATATGAGTTAATAATGGAGTGCAGTACCACATTGGGCATCTACAGAAATACCCGAAAAATTCCTCATTTTTTTCTGTGTTCCGTCGTCCCTTAGTTGCTTCAATATTCATGGAGGTACGTTCCGTCTATGCAACTAATTGAAGGTAGTTTGTTTATTCCCATACGCGTTTCGCTTCTTTTATTCGTGAAGATGTTTCACAAATAAAAGAAGCGAGACGCGTATGGTAATAAACAAACTACCTTCAATTAGTTCAATTAGTTGCATAGACGGAACGCATCTCCACGAACCCGAAAAATTGTTTAAGAGAGTATCAAAGAATAAGAAGATGCATAAAAGGTGGTTGTAACTCGCTCCTAGAGATTCAAATGATCAAGTAGCCCACTTCCCTATATGATGCGTCAACGATTTGGTTCATAAAAACAACATTAAAAAAAACGCCTTTTCCAGAGCGTGTGGCGAGTGCAGTTATAGAAGTTCGTTGTAGTTTATAACATGCGTCTGATGAATCAAGATATTTCATATATGATGGTATAGTCAGTCCGCAGCTCGTGGTCGTGCGGTAGCGTTCTCGCTTCCCACGCCCGGGTTCCCGGGTTCGATTCCCGACGGGGTCAGGGATTTTCTCTGCCTCGCGATGACTGGGTGTTGTGTGATGTCCTTAGCTTAGTTAGGTTTAAGAAGTTCTAGGGGACTGATGACCATAGCTGTTAAGTCCCATAGTGCTCAGAGCCATTTTGTATAGTCTGAAAATATTGTGGCAGGAACCTTTCATCTCTCTCTACTGTCGTTAAGGATTCGATCGCAGATAAATACTTGTGACAAGGTAGAGTATAAAGACGATTGCTGATAGTCTCATAAGCAGTAATTTACGTTGCACTCTTAGATTCCTGTCTGACCACACTCTCGGAATACGCTACGTATTCCGAAACAAATGGTGAATTATTTGTGACAGGAAGTAGTGTAAATGTCACTGTAAGTTGTTTCATGTACTGTAATTGCATCTTTCATTTCGTAAGCACATGGAAGTCACGAAATAGGAGATCGAATATTTCAGAAAAATGCTTAACTTTGACGATAAACGAAGTCTCAGGATGTGTTACAAACACGAAGAGGGGAAAAAAATGTTTTGATGTCATGCAGTATGCGAACCTAAGATCTTCGAGAGGGCAGTTTGTAGCCTTATCAACGTCGCTATTGCAACTCGCATATACACTCCTAGAAACTGAAATAAGAACACCGTGAATTCATTGTCCCAGGAAGGGGAAACTTTATTGACACATTCCTGGGGTCAGATACATCACATGATCACACTGACAGAACCACAGGCACATAGACACAGGCAACAGAGCATGCACAATGTCGGCACTAGTACAGTGTATATCCACCTTTCGCAGCAATGCAGGCTGCTATTCTCCCATGGAGACGATCGTAGAGATGCTGGATGTAGTCCTGTGGAACGGCTTGCCATGCCATTTCCTCCTGGCGCCTCAGTTGGACCAGCGTTCGTGCTGGGCGTGCAGACCGCGTGAGACGACGCTTCATCCAGTCCCAAACATGCTCAATGGGGGACAGATCCGGAGATCTTGCTGGCCAGGGTAGTTGACTTACACCTTCTAGAGCACGTTGGGTGGCACGGGATACATGTGGACGTGCATTGTCCTGTTGGAACAGCAAGTTCCCTTGCCGGTCTAGGAATGGTAGAACGATGGGTTCGATGACGGTTTGTATGTACCGTGCACTACTCAGTGTCCCCTCGACGATCACCAGTGGTGTACGGCCAGTGTAGGAGATCGCTCCCCACACCATGATGCCGGGTGTTGGCCCTGTGTGCCTCGGTCGTATGCAGTCCTGATTGTGGCGCTCACCTGCACGGCGCCAAACACGCATACGACCATCATTGGCACCAAGGCAGAAGCGACTCTCATCCCTGAAGACGACACGTCTCCATTCGTCCCTCTATTCACGCCTGTCGCGACACCACTGGAGGCGGGCTGCACGATGTTGGGGCGTGAGCGGAAGACGGCCTAACGGTGTGCGGGACCGAAGCCCAGCTTCATGGAGACGGTTGCGAATGGTCCTCGCCGATACCCCAGGAGCAACAGTGTCCCTAATTTGCTGGGAAGTGGCGGTGCGGTCCCCTACGGCACTGCGTAGGATCCTACGGTCTTGGCGTGCATCCGTGCGTCGCTGCGGTCCGGTCCCAGATCGACGGGCACGTGCACCTTCCGCCGACCACTGGCGACAACATCGATGTACTGTGGAGACCTCACGCCCCACGTGTTGAGCAATTCGGCGGTACGTCCACCCGGCCTCCCGCATGCCCACTATACGCCCTCACTCAAAGTCCGTCAACTGCACATACGGTTCACGTCCACGCTGTCGCGGCATGCTACCAGTGTTAAAGACTGCGATGGAGCTCCGTATGCCACGGCAAACTGGCTGACACTGACGGCGGCGGTGCACAAATGCTGCGCAGCTAGCGCCATTCGACGGCCAACACCGCGGTTCCTGGTGTGTCTGCTGTGCCGTGCGTGTGATCATTGCTTGTACAGCCCTCTCGCAGTGTCCGGAGCAAGTATGGTGGGTCTGACACACCGGTGTCAATGTGTTCTTTTTTCCATTTCCAGGAGTGTATTTGGCGCTTTATTCCACATAACACTCCAGAAAAACGCAGGCTGACATCGTTGCCGAATGATGCGGGCATGAGCCGTAAATGCATGAAATTTCGGAAGGTTTTTTATGTCATAATTATTCACAGTAACAACAATACAAACCATATTTCTAACAATGGAAAATAGTCTATTATGAACTCACTTTCCACTCAGACGCATCCTGGTTATTCTTCAGTAACACAATCGCTAAATCCGAAGCTAAAACCGCTTAACATGTTTAAAATAACTAATTCTAGGTGTAAATAAACCGCACCGAACCGAACGAGAGGGCCATACCGAAATCCAAAACCTCTCGGTACACTTGTCGAGAAATCAGCAGGAGAACCGATCGGTAACAGGTCTCAGAAGTTTACTGAATAGGAACTTCGGATAAAGAACCGAAAATGACGTCACTACCTAGGTTAACCTGCCGCAACGATCGGTATGAACGATACAGAATAGGGCCCCAGTTTAGTACCAAGGGGATGCCGGCCGAAGTGGCCGTGGGGTTAAAGGCGCTGCAGTCTGGAACCGCAAGACCGCTACGGTCGCAGGTTCGAATCCTGCCTCGGGCATGGATGTTTGTGATGTCCTTAGGTTAGTTAGGTTTAAGTAGTTCTAAGTTCTAGGGGACTAATGACCTCAGCAGTTGAGTCCCATAGTGCTCAGAGCCATATGAACCATTTAGTACCAAGGGGGTCCCAGAGCTTAACGTCCACATCCAACGGACGGATCACCATTGACAGTGTCACATGCCCTCGCTCCGCGCCTCATCTTTGCTGTAAAGGGAAAGGGAAACCATCCAACAATATGTGGCACACCTAGACGGTTACCAACCAAAATACTAGTCACCCCCAGTGTTGCTTAATTTCGGTTATCTGGCGAGAACCGACGTGTTCAACGAGGCCAAGCTGTTGGCGATAGAAAAGGTATCAGTAGTATCAGCAGAATGTAAGACGCTGTTTCAAGAAGTACTTTTGTCTGTGAAGGTAAAAATGATGTAGTTTTCTACCGAGCTGCATTTTTTCTGTTCCATACATATTCAGTCATATCGTAAGAAGTAAAAGAAATCATTAGGAAGGGTACTTCGAACGAGCTAAGCACCCGTCGTAGTGCAAGTAACAATTTATTCGAGTGAATCTTCCTGGCAGATTAAAACTGTGTGCCGGACCGAGACTCGATCTTTCGCGGGCAAGTGCTCTACCAACTGAACTACCCGAGCCCGACTCACGACCCGTTCTCGAAGCTTTACTTCCGCCACTCTCTCGTCTCCTACTTTCCAAACTTCACAGAATTCTCCTGCCTTCTGTCAATACAGCTCCTCATTCCCCCTCTCTGTGCGCACCTCCCCCACCCCTCCCCTCTGTCTACACTCTCTCTGACAATCACCTCCTGTTCACCTACTCCTTCCCTCTCTGTCCATCTGCTCATCCCCCATCTGCCCTTCTCTCCCTCCCCCCTCTGCCCACGTCCTCCTTGCCCTCTCCTCGTCTTTCCTTTCTCTGTCAATCTCCTCCTCTCCCCTCTCTCTGTCCTCCTCCACCTCTTCCCTTTCTCTGTCCAATTCCTCCCCCTTTTTTTCTGTTCATCTCCTCGTCTATCTATCTCTGGCTATCTTTTCCTCACCCTACCTCTGTCCATCTCCTGCTCCCCCTTCTCTCTCCACGGTATTACCCGCGTCTCGGTAGAGGATGGCGATTGTTACATGCACTGTACTTCTTTCCGGATAGTAACTGAATGTGTATCAAATTTGGTTGAAATCGTTCCAGGTATGTAGGATGAGCTTCTTAACCACGGTTTTGCCCGCGTACACACATTTCAAATATGTTTCACATATATTTAACATATTTTACTAGTATTTGAAATTTTGTACATGTAAATGTGAAAGAGTGTTGCAAATACAGTTAGTAATGAAGAAACAGTAAAACGAAACGTCGTGATTCATGCGGAAATTTTACTGCATGAACAGCGAATTTATAGTGAGGGACAAACTTGCTTCTTGCATCGTTCTGCGGGTTATCGAAAAAAAGTTGCGCAAAGGTTTGCAATTATGTGTTAAGTTTGTTACAAGTTATTGAGTGCTCTTATTCTTCTGAAGTATGGATATTCGCACGTCGTGGACTGTACTGATTTCTGATCGTCATCGGCATCTCTTTACAGGTAGGTGGTTCTCACCCCCACAGAGGTTCTTTCCAGGCGGTGTATGTCATGTGTGCCAAGTTTGGTTGAAATCGGTCCTGTGGTTTAGGAGGAGATGTGCAAGACATGTACATACAGGGTTATTACAAATGATTGAAGCGATTTCACAGCTCTACAATAACTTTATTATTTGAGATACTTTCATAATGCTTTGCACACACATACAAAAACTCAAAAAGTTTTTTTAGGCATTCACAAATGTTCGATATGTGCCCCTTTAGTGATTCGGCAGACATCAAGCCGATAATCAAGTTCCTCCCACACTCGGCGCAGCATGTCCCCATCAATGAGTTCGAAAGCATCGTTGATGCGAGCTCGCAGTTCTGGCACGTTTCTTGGTAGAGGAGGTTTAAACACTGAATCTTTCACATAACCCCACAGAAAGAAATCGCATGGGGTTAAGTCGGGAGAGCGTGGAGGCCATGACATGAATTGCTGATCATGATCTCCACCACGACCGATCCATCGGTTTTCCAATCTCCTGTTTAAGAAATGCCGAACATCATGATGGAAGTGCGGTGAAGCACCATCCTGTTGAAAGATGAAGTCGGCGCTATCGGTCTCCAGTTGTGGCATGAGCCAATTTTCCGCGGGCTGCGCGTGAAACTTGCCCGCACGCGTTCAACCGTTTCTTCGCTCACTGCAGGCCGACCCGTTGATTTCCCCTTACAGAGGCATCCAGAAGCTTTAAACTGCGCATACCATCACCGAATGGAGTTAGCAGTTGGTGGATCTTTGTTGAATTTCGTCCTGAAGTGTCGTTGCACTGTTATGACTGACTGATGTGAGTGCATTTCAAGCACGACATACGCTTTCTCGGCTCCTGTCGCCATTTTGTCTCACAGCGCTCTCGAGTGCTCTGGCGGCAGAAACAAAACTTTATGAGTTTTTCTACGTATCTGTAGTGTGTCGTGACCATATGTCAATGAATGGAGCTACAGTGAATTTATGAAATCGCTTCAATCATTTGTAATAGCCCTGTACATACATGCATACTTCAATCCATTTTTATAATGGGTACGGATTCTGCGAACCGTATTTGAAGGGAAACAGACAGATAAAATTGATGCAGGCTGGAGTAAATATTGGTGCTCGTCCAGGACACGTGAGAGCAAGGTGCCCGGCACAGTGGATCGCTTATTGCAGGGTACGCCTACGTTGGTCGAAGCTGTGCAGAGCCCGACTGGAGGTGCCGCAGTCCCTCCTCACGCCGGTACAGCGCAGGATCCCGCCGTACGGCAACGGAAGCACGTTCTGCGAGGCCGCGCCAATAGTGGTGATTATTCGCTCGTGTGTGTCTGAGTAAGAGAGGAGAGGGAGGGGAGAGAGCTTCATTAATTAGCGATCTATCTCGTAAGCAAAAGCAACGACGTTCCAAAAATATAGCATACTACTGGTACAATGAAGTTTATTTGTGTTGAATGTTTACTTACCTTCCTGCCAGGGCAATACAATTTACAGGCTTCGGTGCCCTGCAAAGACATGTCAGTGCGGCTCTTCTATAAGGCAGAGAGCTTAAAGGGAAATTTTATGCAATGTTTCGGATTCGCGTTTTGATAGAAGGATTAATATCTAACACTTTTTGAAAACGACAGAGCAAACTGACATTTTTGCCGAACTTCAAAAGAGAGAATCACTGAAATATGGGAAAATACAAAAAATGTAGATTATTTAGTCCATAATTATTAATTTTTTGTAATCAGTACTCAGACACGTAAAAATATATGTAATGTCCTGTTTATCGTTCGCAAAGATGCCGTGGAGATATGTTGAGGTACGGCAGCAGATACAGAGCCGCGGTACAATGGGTTCTCTTAGCGTTTAAATTCAATGATTTATGCTTTCTGTTCCAAAGAGCCATAGTAAGGCGACCTGCAGAGCAGTGTAAAGCCATAAAACAACGGTACACAATACATATTTACAAGAAAGAGAGATATACTAATATTCATTCCATATATGCTAAGTTAAATGGTCCTCGTGGATGTGGAATAACTCAAAATAATGTGAAACATATTTTCATTTGAGAGGTAGTAACAAAATTGTCATAAAATATGCGAGTATAATACTATGAGATACATACGATAATTTTTAGGCTATTTTGGTCACGGAGCATCAAACATAAAATCTGTTTGGACGGTTACTTACATTGATCACATTACTGTACTGAACAGGTACACAAGTCAGTGCTCACGTAAGATTCCCCTTATTGATATTATTATAAGGAGCGATCAAAATGTTTCCGTTCGAGGGCCGTACAGTCCAGAACCGGTACGCCACTCAGGCAAAATCGCCGTGAGAATTGGGGCGACCATCCCTCCGACGCAGCAGGTTGAATATACCCGTTCGGTAAAATGGCACGTCCTGCTGCCACAGGAAGTCCGTAAGTGCCTCGTGTGACAGCTACCGTCGACTCTTCGAGGCCTTTTTAAGGGACCGAAGGCGTGGCAAGCGCATCGGGAGGTATCAGGACTACAGGGCGGATGGTCGACTGTCTCCCATTTGAGTTGGTGTAACTTTTCGTTACGAGATCTGCGCTATGGGGACGTGCGTAAGCGTGAACTAGCTGCAACCCCTGTCGCAATATCCCCGGACGCTTCGACTTCATTTCACGTCGCAATTTCTCCAGCACTGCGCAGTACCGTTCCCCAGTGATGGAGAAACCTGGATCCTTGCAAATGGACGAGGCTGAGCTCCCAGATCGACTGGCGTCTTGTGTCGACTCACGACCACCACGGAACTTGGTGCACCAGTCCACAACGGCGTTTCCACCAGACACGGTGCTCCATACACGTTCTCATCATTCTCCTATGGATGTCTACCGGTGTTTGTCCCTCGTCAGCCGAGAAAAGAATGACCGCATGTTGATCCTATTCGGACATATTTTGTAATAACGTCGCCAAAGTTCAACCTGGTTTTTGATGTAACATCTATATTGCATGATGTAACGCAGGGTAGTGTTACTGTACGGACACTCAGCTACTTTTTGAAATCGCTTAGCGGCACCCATCGAGAAAATACAGTGAAGCGCCAAAGAAACTGGTACAATCATGCGTATTCGGATACGGAGATATGTAAACAGGCAGAATACGGCGCTGCGGTCGGGAACGCATATGTAAGACAATAAGTGTGGCCGGCCGGTGTGGCCGAGCGGTTCTAGGCGCTTCAGTCTGGAACCGCGTGACCGCTACGGTCGCAGGTTCGAATCCTGCTTCGGGCATGGACGTGTGTGAGGTCCTTAGGTTAGTTAGGTTTAAGTAGTTCTAAGTTCTACGGCACTGATGACCTCAGATGTTGAGTCCCATAGTGCTCAGAGCCATTTGAACCATTTGAACAACAAGTGTCTGGGGCAGTTTTTAGACCGGTTACTGCTGCTACAATGACAGATTATCAAGATTTAAGCGAGTTTGGACGTGGTGTTATGGTAGCCGCACGAGCGAAGGGGGACAGCATCTCAGAGGTAGCGCAGAGGTGGGGATTTATATCTGCGGCCGGAATAAGATCTTGCACGAACGGGACCAACGACGACTGAAGAAAATCGTCCAACGTGACAGAAGTGCAACACTTCCGCAAATTGCTGCAGATTTCAATGCTGCGCCATCAACAAGTGTCAGCGTGCGAACCATTCAACGAAACATCATCAATATGGGCTTTCGGAGCCTAACTCGTGTAGCCTTGATGACTGCACGACACAAAGCATTACACCTCGCCTGAGCACGTCAACACCGACATTGGGCTGTTGATGACTGGAAACATGTTGCCTGGTCGGACGAGTCTCGTTTCAAATTGTATCGAGCGGATGAACGTGTACCGGTATGGAGACAACCTCATGAATCCATGGGCTCTGCATGTCAGCACAGGACTGTTCCAGTTGGTGGAGGGTCTGTAATGGTGCGGGGCGTGTGCAGTTGGTGTGATACCGGACCCCTGATACTACCCTGACAGGTGACACGTACGTAACCATCCTGTCTAATCACCTGCATCCATTCATGTCCATTGTGCATTCCGACGGATTTTCGGAATTCCAGCAGGACACGCCACACGTCCAGAATAGCTACAGAGTGGCTCCAGGAACACTCTTCTGAGTTTAAACACCTCCGCTGGCCACTGAACTTCCCATACATCAACATTATTGAGCATATCTGGGATTACTTGCAACGTACTGTTCAGAAGAGATCATTCTGTTACAGATTTATGGACAGCCCTGTAGGATTCGTGGTGTCAATTTTATCCAGCGCTACTTCACACATTAGTGGAGTCGATGACATGTCATCTTGCGCCACTACTGCGTGCTCGCGAGACCCTACACGATATTTGGCAGTTGTACCAGTTTCTTTGGCTCTTCAGTTCAGGAGAGCAGTAGACCACTGTAGTACTTTCTTAATACCAAAAACGATTTCCTTTGTTCGGTGTTGGACTCGGAAAACTTTAGCTCGGCTTGGTGGGTTACCAGAAAAAGTACCTCGCATGAATGGAATCGAAGTAAGAGAAGTATTCTAGTTATCACCCGTCAACGGAATGTGAAGAACGCACGTGCGTTACTTTCATTCGCAAAGCACATACGAAGAGGTTATTCGAATCAGAATGATTGTCTTGTCAACCGAGAAATACGCGGATATTCTAAAGGTACTTACCGAGACCGCTTTTGTAGCGCACTTCGGCCACGGAAGAACAGTCTGTCAGGCTAGTACCGAGCGGCCAGCTTCGCCAGCAAAGTGCAGGGTGGCGTTTCGTTGCGGAAGCCTGGCGGAGGAGGAGGAGGCCCGTCGCCATATGCTGTGTCCGGGCCGATTCGCGCTGGAGCTGCGCAGCGAAACCTGAACGGGGCCGACGAGTGCAGAGTGCGCATTCCGGGAGCGGCCGACTCCGGCTGAGCCCACGTGTGGCCGCCGCTGCGCTGCAAGGACGCCTTCTCCCTCCCGCAGCTGGCGACTCAAACCGAACTGCAGAAGGAATTCCCTCTGTTGTTGTTGTTGTTGTTGTCGTCGTCGTCGTCGTCGTCTTCAGTCTGAGGATTGGTTTCGTGCAGCTCTTCACGCTAGTCCATCTTGTGGGAGCATCTTAATTTCTGTAACCTGCGTCAACTTGAACCTGCTTACTGTTGTCAGGCTTTGGTTTTTCTCTGCTGTTTTTACCGTCAATCCCACCCAGCACAGTCACTTCCATTGACAAACTGAGAATTCCTTCGTGCCTCGAGAAGTATTCGCCCAGCTTATCACTAGTCAGGTTGTGGCATACATTAGCAAAAACAAACTGTCATTTTACAGACAGGAGCGTACAATGTTCGATCCTTTAATCGGGTTGGTAGGTTAGAAGATATGAAAAGGGAAATGGTTGAGGGTGAAACATAGTGAATTATGGCGGCAGGAAGACCGGGCCTTCTGGTCGGTTGAGTACAGCGTAATCAATCCAGAATGAAATTGGCGTAATGCAGAAGTAGATTTCATACTGGTTCAAATGGCTCTGAGCACTATGGGACTTAACTGCAGTGGTCATCAGTTCCCTAGAACTTAGAACTACTTAAACCTAACTAACCTAAGGACATCACACACAGCCATGGTCGAGGCAGGATTCGAACCTGCGACCGTAGGGGTCGCGCGGCTCCAAACTGTAGCGCCTAGAACCGCTCGGCCACTCCGGCCGGCAGATTTCATACTGAATAAGATGATAGGAATGTGCGTAAGCTACTATGAACAGCGTACTGAATGCATTATCGTAGCCAAAATAGACACAAAGGCAACACCCACCAAAGTACTTTATATGCCAACTAGACCCGCAGATCATAAAGAGATTGAAAGGACCCATGGTGAAAGACTGGAAATTGATTCAAATGGCTCTGAGCACTATGGGACTTAACATCTGTGGTCATCAGTCCCCTAGAACTTAGAACTACTTAAACCTAACTAACCTAAGGACATCACGCACATCCATGCCCGAGGCAGGATTCGAACCTGCGACCGTAGCGGTCACGCGGTTGCAGACTGAAGCGCCTAGAACCGCACGGCCACACCGGCCGGCGACTGGAAATTATTCAGGTACGTAAGGATGGTGAAAATTTAATTGTGTTAGATGATTGGAATTCCGTAAGTATTAAAGGAAGAGAAGGAAAATGCGGAACAGGAACGGAAGGAGAATCCGCCTGGTAGCAGTTTGCCAGAGCATAATTTACTCATCGCTATTACTTAGTTTAACATTAGTCAAAGAAGACTGTATGCATCGAAGAGATCTGGGACCACCGGAAGATTTCAGACTAACTATATAATTCTAAGACAGACATATAGAAACCATATTTTGAAACTGTTACACATTCCCACGGCCAAACGTGGGTTCTCGCCACAAGTTTTTTTTTTTTTTTTTTGTTTTTTTGGGGGGGGGGGGGGGGCGGGGGAAGTCGGCCGCGGTGGTATAGCGGTCCTAGGCGCTCAGTCCGGAACCGCGCGACTGCTGCGGTCGCAGGTTCGAATCCTGCCTCGGGCATGGATGTGTGTGATGTCTTTAGGTTAGTTAGGTTTAAGTAGTTCTAAATTCTAGGGGACTGATGACCACAGATGATAAGTCCCATAGTGCTCAGAGCCATTTTAACCATTTTTTTGGGAACAGGAAGGCAGGGTTTACAAACAATCTTTATTCGTACAATTGTGCTATCCTAGGGATAAGAAAAGGATCGAGACAGCAAAAACAAAGCAAAAACAATTTGGAAACCATAAAATCAACGTAAAGGTCGCCCTTTTTTTGTGCAACATGAATAAAGTAAATGACAATCCTAGTCACGGGCGGGAGTGAAAATGAAGTTATCATCTGCATCACAATCCCTGCAGCACACGGTGTGGCATCATAAACCTGGCAGACAGCCATATAATCTTGACCATTTCTGCCTTTGTGGGCGGCATGTATTTCTCCTGCGTCGACCAGGTAGGGGCCAGTTTTCTTCTCAGTGTGCTATATGCCAATATAACTGAACCTCGCAGTATTGTCTCTAGTCGTTCTGCTGCAGGAGTCTTCTCAGTTCTGGGACACCCCAGCTGTCGGGCGGATTGTGAAAAACACTTCTTAAAAAATTGGAAAAGTAAGTCCCGTATTTCGTATGACTCCGTATGAGCTTGTGTTGTTCTTGTAAATACATCCAATAATCCATCACGGACTTAATATCATACGAATACAAATATTTCGTCGCATGTCCAGCGATCCAATTGACCGCATACGTCTTTTGTTTGGGAAAAAAGGTCTTGTCCGGTAGAAAAAGTACATCCGATGTGATTTCTGTGTAGTTAGTGCGCCGAAGGAAGGCCAGTATTCGACGCGTCAGCATCCAGACGTCCCTCGCTGCGCCACACACTAAACCATGGAGAATCGACCATATGAATTGTATGTAATCGACTCCTGGTCACAAGTTTACGGTTTATAAGAATATACCACATCGATCTCGCTGCTGTTGACAGTAATGGAGTATGCACTGCACACCACATGTGGTTCCACGTTCTCGACGGGTATTTGAATTCCATTATGTTGCGGGCATGGTGATCCATCAAGCACCTATAGATCTCCCGAGTCGTGGGTATTCTCGTCGAAGGTACTTTCAGACGAACATAACTGTAATCAACAAGAAATGAGGCAATGTGTGCAAGAGAAGGCGATATATTGCCCACCGCAATAGGCGGTTCGTACGAAGGCGGAACAAGTACTTCTATCAGAGCTGACGTTATGGTGTGTCTTCGTTGTTGCCAATTTCGTATCATCGCTCGCATGTAAAGCGCCAGAGCTTTGTTTCGCACGTTTGTGAGGCTGAGGCCACCGTTCCGGAAATGTAGCGTTAACGTGTCATATTTGATCTTAAATAACATCCCAGTACTAACATAGTAACCAAAGGCAGCCATGAGGCGGTCTGCAAAACCCTTCGGTATTGGTAGGATCTGCGCTAAATGGGGCAGTCGTGACGCTATGTGAACGTTAGTGTATGCCACACGCTGGATCATGTCAAAGGCTCTCAGTGAGTTGTTGCGTGTCGCCAGACGAACATTCTGCAGAAGCCGCCGAGAACTCGCCGCCGCTGACCTCCGTAGTGAACGGGTAAATGTGATCCCCAGACATCTCAGCGATTCCACCGTCTGAAACGGTCCCGGTATGTCTTCCAGACCCCGTCCAATGTGCATAATTTTGGATTTCGTCATGTTAACGACACTGCCTGCTGCCGTCCCGTAAGAGTCTAGATGTTCAACAGCCTGACGCACTTCATGACCTGATCTGACAAGAAGGATCAGGTCGTCCGCATATGCGCGACAAACGAAAGAGTTCTCATTAAGCGCTATCCCAGTAAGTGAACGCCTCATAACACACATCAGCGGCTCAAGCGCTATCGCAAACAGCATCATGGAGAGTGGGCACCCTTGTCGGACGGAGCTGTTAATAGGAATCGAACCCGCTTCCCGACCGTTTACAATCACCTTCGATGTAGCCCCTCGTATTAGCCTGATAACGATGGAGATGAAAACAGGTGGAATCTCCATTCGGCTCATGACTGACGCCAAGAAGTCATGGTTTATCCTGTCGAATGCACGATCGAAGTCCACAGATATCATCGCTGCTCGCATTTTACACGTTTCCGCAAGGGCGATAACGTCACGGTATTCACTTAACGCCGAGGAGATGTTGCTTCGCACCCCTAGGCAAGCCTGATCAGGGGATATTGTCCTGGATATCGCCAGCTTGAGACGAAACGCTATAGCCGTGCAAAGATTTTATAGTTGGTGTTTAGCATAGTGAGAGGCCGTTATTGATTAACACTGCGACTCCCCGCCATCTTCGGGATGGAAAGAAGAAAGCCCGTTACAAACTCCGACGGTAGGCGCATGTCCGGTCTCATCGCCTCATTGTACATCGACACCAACTGTGGCATCATCATGTCCACGAATTCTCGATAAAACTCTAGCGTAATCCCATCTGGCCCTGGTGATTTATGGGCCGCACCTTTTGTGAGTGCCACCTTTATATCGTCTTCTGTGAGTGGCTCCATAAGGGCTGCCTTATCCGTCTCTGTCAGTGTCGTTTGCAGATGTTGCAGTATCTCTTCCCTCACCTGACGGTCCGTCGGTGTACCGGCATAGAGATGGCGGAAATGCTCTAAAAATTCATTTGCAATGTCCTGTTGTGTTGTCAGTTGACGGCCATCTAAACCGTGGAGCACTGTTACCAATGCTCGGCGGTAACGTTTATGTTCCCGCGACACATGGTGCATCGAGGTACGTTCCCCAGTGATGGTGTCAAGACATCCTGCCCGTATTGGGATGCCACCCAGTCGTCGTCGCGTGATCGATAGGATTTGTGCCTTGACACGATGAACTTCCGCATGATGTTCTGCAGACGGCACCTGGAAGGACAGTTCACGAAGCATGGTGTAATAATAATCAAGAGTGTCTCTCTGCCATCTCGCCTTATCCCGACCATACTGTATTAGAGCTCTTCTTATGGCCGGCTTAGTGCACTCGAGCCACCATCGAAGCACGGAAGTATACGTTGGTAGACGGCGTTGACATGTGGCCCATACCTCCTCGACTCTCTGAAGACATTCGGGGTCCGCCAAAAGTGACGAATTGAGCTTCCATATCCCGCGGCTTCTATACACACTTTGCCTACGGAGTGATATGGCACAAATGTAAGCCAGATGATCAGTAAATGCCGCAGGCCATCGTTCCGCGTCGACCACCTTATCCTGTAGGCCAACCGAAACATATATTCGATCGAGTGTGCTCGCCGAGTGACTGGTAAAAAAAGTATATCCCTCACGGTTCCTATGAATCATGTCCCAGGTGTCGCTTAACTCCAGATCCCGGCACAGCACATTCACGACAGGTATTGTATTGTGGAGTCTGGTCTTTTTGGGCTAAAACACAATTGAAGTCACCACCTATAATGAAATGATCGAATCTGCCGGTAAATAAGGGCACAATCTCTTCCGAATAATATCTCGCACGCGCCCGTCTGTTGTCTGTGCCGGAAGGGGCATAAACATTGAGAATGCGAATTCCATTAACAGTTATCGCCAGTCCTCGTGCCGAAGGTAGATAAGCCAGGTCGCGAACCGGAATCCCGTCCCGGACCAATATCGCCGTTCCACTGTCGTTGTTCGAGTGCGGCGAGGTGTAGGAGATGTATCCACGTACTTCCTGGAACTCAGGAATGTAAATTTCCTGCACCATCAGTATATTCACATCCGACGCGTATATCATGTCCCTAAACAACCGCTGTTTCACGGGCGATCTAATGGTATTTACATTCACTGTCCCTATTCTGTATGCCTGGGGTCGAGTAGCTGTCATCTCCACATGATGTTAAAATGAAAAAGTTTCACAGTGTCGATAGTCCCTTTGCACATCCGCAGAGGGTCGCCCGAGGAACGTGTCCCTGCGGCATTAGGTTTCTTGAGATGCGGACGGATGCAAGAACCCACTAATAGAATGGTCCGCATCGGTGATTTCGTCGTCCTGCTCGTACCAGCTGATACTATTGGTGCGCTCCAAATTTTCCTGTGCAGCATTGATGTGTGACATCTGTTGTTCTTTCGCAGCTGTAGACTCCACCGCAGAAGGGGTAGCAGGCCCCTGAGCGGATGCGTCGTCTGAACGATATGACATCATTTCACTGTCCGAATTCATATGATCTGCGACATCTGAAGCTTGTGGTTCCGTGTCAGACAGGTCCATAGTGTAAGACTCATCTGGGTTCCCAAGAAGAGAAGGGAGCGTCTCCGCAGAGTTTAGTCGGTGCTTCTTGCGGCGCTCTGGCGAGCGTTGTTTGCGGGCCCTAACCTCGGCCTCTGGTGTTGGCGAATCTTGCATCTCCTGCGTTCCCGCCGCCGCCACAATGCCCTGGGGCCGTTCCACTTCAGCTTCCATGCCTATTGTGATGCTGTCATCCTCTTTCTGCGCCACCTGTAGTGTCTGAGATTGGAGGTTGGTCGGAGCCATTCCTTCTTCAGTGGGGTCCGAAGGCGCCTCAATCAACTGCGGCGTCGGTTCGTTAGTGCGCTACGACCTCGGCGTCACCTCCCCGCGAATTGCCGTCACGTAAGTCATCGGCAGTGACGTTTGTGTGGTCGGATTCTGGAAGTCTCCGCTGGGGAGTTGCACGAGTCTCCTCTGCATACACGCTGATCGATGATGTTCTTCACCACCACACCCGGAGCATGTCCGGGGCTGTCCATCATATATGACAATAGCTCTACAGCCGCCGATGTTTATGTACGATGGCACATGTTTCGTAAGGGCAAGTCGCACCTGTCGGACACCATTGAGCACTGGATACGTGCTAAAACTTGCCCAACGTTCGGCCGTATGACTAATAACTCTGCCATATGGCTGGAGTGATTCAGTGACCAATGATTCGGGTACCTCGAAAGGCAGCTCGAAGATTCGAATCGTACGCACGCCCAGGCCCAAATGAGCGACTAAAACTTCGCGAATATGACCATCGGAGTGTCGGAACTGGAATCCTCGTTTGGCGGCTTCAATGATCCTATCACATGCTGCGTCGTCAATCATCTTTACGTAAAGAGTGCTGCTCACGATTGATAAATGAATTCCAATAATCTCCGTGTAGTTAAGATGCATTCGTCCCTCAAGAAACGTTCGATTTCGAAAGCCTTCGGTCTTGCATACTCGTTACGGAACGTGAACCGTATCGTGGTTTTTCGGAAATTGTGTGCCATTGCGTTCGATTCAAACAGTAACGCACGCGAGTGACGACGGTGTAAACACCGCTTCTTCCGCGAACGTTCGCAGCCGAGACGTAAACAAGTCCGAGCTGCTCCGCGGCGAAAGGCGGACTGCGTTATTCGTTATGAACTGTAGATTGTAGCTGAAGAAATTGTAAATAAGTAGTAAATTAAGGAGACGGGGCACGGATAAGTTGAAAGGACCAGAGGTTGTTGAGAGTTTTAGCGGGAGCATCAGCCAACAAGTAAAAGGCATACAATAGAAGACGAACAGGTAGCTTTGAGAGATGAAATAGTGAAGGCAGTAGAGGAACAAAAGGGTAAAAAGATAAGGCCTGGTAGAAATACCTATAGAACAGGGCAGATACTGAATATAACTAACAAAGGAGAAAATATAAAAATGTGGCAAATGAAGCACGCGAAAGTGAATACAAACGTCTAAAAAACGAGACTGACGGAAAGTGCAGATCGGCTAAGCAGGAACGGTTCTAGGACAAATGCAAGCCCAGAGTAGTGAATGACCTAAGTGGAAAAAAGGTCCGTGAAGTAGACGACATTGCGTTAGAATTATTGAGATCTTTGGGAGGGATAACCTTGACGAAATTATTCCACCTGATGTGCAAGATATATGAGGCAGGCGAAATACCCTCAGCCTTCAGGAAGAACGTAATAATTCCAGTTTCCAAGAAGGCAGGTCTCACAGGTGTGAACACTACCAGACCATCAGTTTAATAAGTCATGGCTGAAAATGTTGGCACGAATTATTTACTGGAGAATGAAAAAACTGGTAGAAGCCGACATCGGGGAATATTTATTTCGGTTCCGTAGAAATATAGGCAATACTGACCCTATGACATATCTTAGAAGATAGATTGAAGATAGGCAAATCTGCATTAAGAGCATTCGTATATTTAGAGCAATCTTTTGACTGTGCTAACTGGACTACAGTCTTTGAAATTCTAAAGGTAGTAGGGATAAAATAAGGGGAACGAAAGGCTTCTACAACCTGTACAGAAACCAGACGGCAGTTATAAGCGTCGAAGGACATGGAGCTCGCAGTGAGACAGGGAATCCCGATTTTATTCAATCTGCACATTGAGCAGGCAGTAAAGGAAACCAAGGAGAAACTCGGAAACGAAATTAGATTTCAGGGAGAAGAAACATTAACTTTGAGGATAGCAGAGGACATTGTAATTCTGTCACGGACTGCAAAGGATTTTGGAAGAGCAGTTGACTGGAACGTATAGTGTTCTGAAAAGAGATTATAAGACGAATATCACCAAATGCAAAACAAGCGTGATGGAGCGTAACCGAGTTAAATCAGGCGTTACTGAGAGAATTAGATTAGGAAACGTGAAATTAATAAATCAAAATAACTGATGATGGACGAAATAGAGAGGATATAAAATACAGATTGGCAATAGCAAGAGGAGCATTTCTGAAGATGAGAGATTTGTTAACTTTTGATACAAATTTAAGTGTTAGTAAGTCTTTCCTGAAGGTACACTAGTGTCCAAAATTAAAGCAACAAACCTCTATTTCCCCATCCCGTGTCTCCACGATATAATCATACTGTCAACCAGACGTCCGTACGGTCCTGTTCTGCACGGAAGATGACATTCCGGTCAGCGGATAACCATGCCAACGTTCACGTCACGGCACCAATGAGACGAGGTAGTGTTTGCCGGGTAGCCCCACTTCCACAATCGCTGTGTACACAGTCACAGACGGTACAGTATGGCAAAGAGAAGATGCCTACCAGACTCTCTGCAGTAAGGGCCACAGAAAGAACGGAAGCAGGAGAGTCACAAACTAATTTGGCCCGATGGCTTAATGTGAATCGTTCTGTTGTTTTTCGGATCAGTTTATAGAGACCGAATCTCTATCGCGCAGACCAGGGCAGGGCCCACCATGTGTGACTTCAAAGAGAGGACCGCTATTTGGCCGTAAGGGCACGACATACCGCCTTAGTACAGCATGGCATGGCAACTGGCACGTGATCTCGTAGCATCCACGGGTCGTGTTGTATCGAGGCAAGCGGTGCGCAGAAGGCTTCGGCAGGGTGGCCTTTACTGTCGGAGACACGCCGTATGTCTACCTCTGACGCGTCATCACAGGAGGGAACGTCTAGAGTGGAGTCATCAACATGCCATCTGGTCGGTCGAACAGTGCGCCAATGTTGTTTTCACAGATGAGTTCCGATTTGGTCTGGAGAGTGATTCTCGATAGATTCGCATATGGAGGGAACGTGGAACAAGATTTCGGGACCCAAAAATCGTGGAAAGAAACCGAGATCGAGGAGGATCCCTAATGGTGTGGGCACACGAACCATTCATCATGAAATTGTACTGGTGATTCGGTAAGGTTTATCTGCTGTCAGGTATCGTGAAGAGATCTTGGGATCTCGTTTGCGGTTATTGCGAGGTGTTGTGGGCCCAGACGTCGTATTGATGGACGATAATGCTCGGCTTCATAGAGCACGGGTGGTTGAAGTTTTCTCGGAAACGGAAGATATCACTCACAGCATGCCCTGTCGTTGTCAGGTGCGTATTGCTGCCAGAGGTGGTCACACCCCATAGTGGGCACATTACCCAGTTGTCGGAATGTGTGTGCAAATCTGTTAAGTGGAAAAATCGAAGAACATTTCTGTTATGCGTGTTGCAGTATGTTCTGTATTCTTCGCATTGTTTCTACTTTGCTGTCACCTGTTTGTACTAATTTGTGGCGAAATAAATGCAAACTTGCAAAATTTCCTTTTATTGCTTTAATTTTGGAGACCAGTGTATTTGTCGAATGTGTAGTTTTCTACGGTGGTGAAACATGGCCGATAAACAGTTTAGACACAAAGAGAACAGAAGCTTTTGAGGTGCGGTGCTGTAGGAGAAGGCCGAAGATTGGGTGCGCAGATCACGTAACCAAGGAGCAAATACTGAATCGAAATTGAATGAAAAGAAATTTGTGACACAGTTTGACTACAAAAAACGGTCGGTTAATTCTGGGGCATCAGGGAATTGTTGTTTAATATTGGAGGGAATTGTCGGGCGGGGGTGGGGAGGGGAGGTAAAAGTTATAGAGAGAGGTCAAGGCTTGGATATTGTAAACCGGTTCAAACGGATGTAGGCTGCAGTAGTTACGGAGAATGGAGAGGCTTGCACGGGACAGACTAGAACGGGGAGCTGCATCAGACCAGTCTTCAGACTGAAGATCCCAACAACACCGTGGCACACACTGGTCTGACTCCGCAGCCGAGTCGTCAGCGCGTCTGACCCCGTGCGGAGGACCGGGGGTCATTTCCCGACACTGTCACGGATTTTCTGCCTGGTCGCAGGGCTGGAACAGTGTGCCCTAAGCCACGAAATGACAAATGGAAAGCTACTTCAACGAGTGGTGCCGGCTCCAGGGTGTTACGGTCGGCAACGATCGCGAGAGTGGTTAGGTGACTACACGCCCTCCAAGACGCATCTGCATGGCGGCGGACGACACGGTGGGCGGTCGACATCGGTTGGTCTTCAAGCCTGTTCGTGGAGTTAAAAAGAAAAAAACATAGGCCTACATAACCCGTCCCAGTACCTCCATCTACCTAGCCAAACTTCAGAATTCTCCTACAGATCACATTTCTCTTCTTGTTTCATCTGTTTTCGTCAACTTTTCACTTCCGTACAAGGCTACACTCCAGACGAATGCCTTCAGAAAAAACTTGCTAACATTTAAATTTATACTTAATGTCAACAAATTTCTGTTCTTCTAAAACACTTTCTCGCCATTGCCAGTCGGCATATTGTATCCTCTGTATGCCGGCTCTAGTCAGTTCCTTTTCTCCCCAAGAAGCAAAATGCATGGATACTATTTATTGTCTCGTTTCAAAATCGAGTTCCCCCAACATCACGTGATTTAATTCGACTAAACTCCATTACCCTTGTTTTAGCCCGGCCGGCTAGGCACACGGTCTAACGCGCTGCTTCCCGAGCGGGAAGGCGTGCCGGTCTCCGGCACGAATCCGCCCGGCGGATCAGTGTCGCGGTCCGGTGAGCCGGCCAGCCTGTGGATGGTTTTTAAGGCGGTTTTCCATCTGCCTGGTTCCTCTTATTCCACCTCAGCTACACTATGTCGGCGATTGCTGCGCAAACACTGTGTCTACGTATGCCTACACCATCATTACTCTACCACTCAAACATTTGGGGTTACAATCGTCTGGTATGAGACGTTCCCGAGGAGGGGGGGGGGGGGGGGGGGAGGGGTCCACTGGGGGACGAACAGCACAATAACCCTCGGTCCGGTATGGGGCGGCGGTGGGGTGGGTGGACTGCTGTGGCCTGTTGTGGGGTTGTCAACCACTGACGGCTACGGCGAGACGAAGCCTCTCCGTCATTTCTACGTCCACAATTTAATACAGAATACACACACACTCTTGTTTAACTCTTTTTGATGTTCGTCCTGTAATCTCTTTTCAAGACACTCTCCATTCCCTCCGTCGTTTCTACGTCCACAATTTAATACAGAATACACACACACTCTTGTTTAACTCTTTTTGATGTTCGTCCTGTAATCTCTTTTCAAGACACTCTCCATTCCCTCCGTCGTTTCTGCGTCCACAATTTAATACAGAATACACACACACACTCTTGTTTAACTCTTTTTGATGTTCGTCCTGTAATCTCTTTTCAAGACACTGTCCATTCCTTTCAACTGTTCTCCCAAGTACTTTGCCGTATCTGATAGAATTAAAGTGCCATGAGAACTTAAAACGTTTTATTTATTCGCCCTGACCTTTAATTGACTTTCCGAAGTTCTGTCTGGTTTCCTTTGCTGCGTCCCCAGTTTATATATTGAGTAACATCGTGAACAGACCACAACAGATCTCAACTACTGCTTCCTTTCCACGTCCTTCGACTCTTATAACTAAAGCTTGGTTCACGTGCAGTTTGTAGACGAACTTTCGCTGCCTGTATTTTATCCCTGATACCTTCATAATTTGAAAGAGATTCCTTCGTTTTGTTATGGGTTTAGCACTTTCACTCCTTCTGATTCGCCATTTGCTCTCAGATACCAGACGGCTTCCTTACTGTACAGCGTCATCCACAACACAAGCATGCCTAACGCATAAACAGGTGGAAAGACTATGGTATTGTTTGACTACGGATTGCATAACAATGCTTACAAAACACTCGTTCGACCCATACTTGAGCATTGCTCATCAGTGTGGGATCCGTACCAGGTCGTGTTGACAAAGGTGACAGAGAAGATCCAAAGAAGAGCGGTGCATTTTCGTCACAGGGTTATTTGGTAAGCTTGATAGCGTTACGGAGATGTTTAGCAACTCAAGTGGCAGACTCTGCAAGAGAGCGCTCTGCTTCGCGGTGTAGCTTGCTGTCCAGGTTTCGAGAGGGTGCGTTTCTGGATGAGGTATCGAATATATTGCTTCCCCCTACTTATACCTCCCGAGGAGATCACGAATGTAAAATTAGAGAGATTCGAGCGCGCACGGAGGCTTTCCGGCAGTCGTTCTTCCCGCGAACCATACGCGACTGGAACATGAAAGGTTGGTAATGACAGTGGCACGTAAAGTGCCCTCCGACACATACCGTGGGGTGGCTTACGGAGTATAAATGTAGGTGTAGATGTAGTCTGAAACAGTCACATCCATTAAATATCATGGAGTATGCCTAAGGAGGGATTTATCGTTGAATGATCGCAAAGGACAAATCGTAGAAAGACAGGAGCCAAACTGAGATTCGTTAGAAGAATCTGTAGGAATTGTAGCGTATCCACGAAATAGTTGGCTTGTAAAATCTTCGTTCCACCGATACTTGAGTATTGCGCCTCAGGTACCAGGTACGGTTGATAGGAGAAATAGAGAAGGTGCAAAGAAGAGCGCTGCGTTTCGTCACGGGTTCGCTTAGTAAGCGCGAAAGCCTCAGAGAGGCACGCAAGGGAGGAGGCGCCCTGCACCAGGATGATGCTCCACACTGGTCAAGTTGCGACGCCGTGCGTCCGCAGAAGAGTCAGCAAACGTACTGCCTACTAATAAGTGAATGAATCACGCAAGTGCGCCTGTACACGGTTGCATAACACAGGATGTACCCGAAATGAATGTAGAAAATGAGAGGGCTAGTGGAGTGGGCTATAACAAGGATATTTCACACATTAACCAATGTACGAATGCCGTAGCGTACGGCGCTAGACGTCTTTGAACAGCGCCGCCAAGAGGGTAGGCGCGCAACATGCAGTCCGAGCCGTCACGCTAGCGGGTCTGCAGTGCAACGATTTCAATGTGATTGTCACATCAAGATGGAAGAGACGTGGGGTTGAAGTTTTATGACATTTATTGGCAAACGCTGTAGTTGACGCAGTTAAGAATATTCCAGGCGGGGCAACACCACGGGTTTTCCGCCTCTTACTCGGACGTGGACGTGTTGCTTTTGACTCTACAAATGACTGTTTCGTAGGTATTGCCTAGAGGGCAGCACTTGTGCACAGTGCGGAGTCTGCGTCAGCCATCAAATGGGGACACTCTTCTGTTTGTTGCCGTGTGGAGCGGACACGAAATGGAGCGCTATTCTTTGGAGGAGATGGCAGACACGCACTGTGCTTACGGGGCAGCGGATGGAAACGTTCACGCTGCCCGACGTTTCTACGTTCGGCGGCTTCCGGACCGTCGAGTGTCAGATCCCGCACATTTGCTGCTGTCCACAGGTCATTACGAGAGACAAGTTCATTTGAGGTACATTTTCCACTGGCACTTTCTCGTAACGGCACATGTGCATTTCTGGCCTATTTGGATACCTGGTGTATTCATTTTGTGTTACAAGTGCGAACGCCTAACGGACGCGATCGTCAACGCACAGGGCTTGAAGATGATGCTGAAAAACAAACCCTCAACAATCTCGCGGCATGTTGCACGGGAAATGGCTGTAGGCCATTCCACAATTTGACGTGTGTGGCATGAAGATGATTTGCACCACTACCGCCTTCAGAAGTTTCACACTCTTAACCCAGACGATTTTCCACGTCGAATTGAATTCTGCCAGTGGTTTTTTGCAAAGGTGTGCTATTCAACCGACTTTATGGGCCGTGTATTTATTACGGATGAGGCATCCTTCAGGAGAGGGTATGTTCAACAGCCACAATCAACACATGTGGGCACGGGAAAATCCGCACGCCGCCTTTGTTCGTGGTCAACAAGATCGCTTCGCTGTCAACATTTGGGGCAGTTTAGTATGTGCTGGTCTGGTCGGAACGCAAACAGGTACTTACTCAGTTTACGAGAAACTCTGCCAGAGGTGTTGGAACACGTTCCGCTCAACATGCGACAGTAAATGTGGTACCAAGACGACAGTGCATCTGCGCACCTCGCACATTCAGTGCGATTGCATTTGAATGAAACCTTTGGTGAGAACTGGAGTGGGGCGGAGGGCCAGTAGTTCCCCCGACTTGGCGCCCACTCATTTTTTCTTCTGGGGTCACCTGAAACCTGTTGTCTATGAAACACCCATTGTGACTGATGCAGAGTTGATAGAGCGCATTATGGCAGCCTCTGGTGCGACTTACTCGTTGCTAGCAGAGTTTGGAAGACTGCGACAGTTGCTCCAGCGTCGTTGCACTGTGTACACTCAAGTAGGAGGGCGTAATTTCGAGAATTTTTTTTAGCTGTTTTCAAATAAAGATTATAAAATTTCACCCCGTCTTCCCGCATATACATTGAAATCGTTGCCCTGGAGACCTGCTACCATGACGGCTCGGATGGCATATCGTGTGCCTACCCACTTGGCGGCGGGCGACTCAATTCAACGACGCCTAGCGCCGTACGCCGAGGGCTGCCGACATGGGCTCCTACATCACTTACGCCTGTTATGACCCCCTCTATCAGCCCTCTCATTTTCTGCATTCACTTCATTACACCTTGTATATACTTATTATTTTTTTTTAAATGAGTAAAAAAAAAATAATATTCGTTTCACGACAATGCCGTCTGCTGTGCGTTAGCGCCATCAGCGCCGCTGGTTTTCTTGTCGTTCCACGGCCGCATGCAAGCGACTCTGCACTTATGCTTGGGCGGAGGAAGTTAGTCTGTATCAACAGTGTTCTGATAGGTGCAAGTTCTGCTGTCTGAACCATTCTATTCGGTATACGATGTAGATCTGTTTCTCTCTGTATGTTTCTCCTTTTACGTTCAGTTCCTTTGACTATAGCTAGATACCGAAACACGTAAGGGAGAAATAAAATAAATATTTTCTAATAAATATGAGAATATCATTATAAATGAGCAGAGTTGAGCAATTGGACTTACGTAGGTGAGGCAAAAAGGAACATCTCTGACTCGCAGTTACGTATAGCACGAAAATCGAAACTGATAACATACAAGAAACACAGAGAGGATCAGTAATACGCCTTAATTGTATGTGTTACTCGTGTCATGACTTCTTCTAGTATCACTAGCCGACAACCGACATCGGTTGTCGTATCGGCCAAGCACTGATGAGAAACGTAGAGCTAATATAGCGTAACTAAACTAGAAGTCAAATAGTACATAGGACAGTCTTAAATTACAGCAGATATTTGGCAGCATAGATCCATGATGACTGAAAGTATCACTCGACCGTGGAACCTCACACATGGTCTCTTTCTCATCGTTGATCATGGAAGTGGCACTGGGGATTTTCAAGACCGTAATTTCATAAATTTAGATTTGTTATATTACAACTATTAGAGGACGAAAAACAGCCACCCTTTATAAGGAAATTTTAGGTACCAAGGACACTGTACAGTGAAGTAGCAAGGCTGCTGTTTTCCGAAATACAGTAAATACATTGTAACCTGAGCCAGGTACATAAACTTTCGTTTTTGAGACACTTCGATGGCTTGCGTCACAATTTCGTAACTTAACTTTCGAAGCAGCTTCTGTCTTTACTCAGGCAACGGAATGGATCCAGTTTCAAGTCTTCCTATCACTGAAAGATCTGGGTTGGCTACCTGGAATACAACTCGTGACTACCAACAGCTTGCAGTATCAACCACTTAATCGAAGTCGTGGTCTCTTTTCGAACTTGACACTGACCAATTCACACTGACGACTGTGTTCAGATGTTGTTTCATTAACATACGGACGAGCTTAGTTATTTCACTTTCTTGCTCAAATCATCAGATTTGAGCATACAGGATGCGGCGCTTAAATCCGGATAAATTTCAATTTGAATTTCCCGCCATATCGTAATTCCGTCGGTGGTCGCGAGTGGGGTTCTTGGAAGCCATGGGCATCTAGTATACAGTCAGAGCCTCACAATGGCCGGGATGGTATGAACAAGTGAGTAGAACAACCGAAGAGCCGCGACTGTCGAACGTCTTCACGCTGGGCGTTCGCCCATTCCAATAGTTCCATTCTTCGTGTACCCGAGATCAACTGTTTACGATATTATGGCCAAGTATAATGCTTCGAAGAAGTCTGGGGTTCACGTCCTAGGTCTTACGTCTAGTGAGTGTGATATCGTGCCCGCATATCTGTTTGAAAAGGAACAAATTGTCACAAAAGAAGTTTATCTGCAAATTTTGACGAATCCTGTGAAACGTGGATGGTAACTGTGGCTTCGGTGAGACAATATGTCTTTCAACAGGACTCACACGAGCCATTTCGTCCATAAACGGCTCTCGGATAACGTCGACATGTTCTGGTCAAAGGAGTTCTGGGCCCCCAATAGCCCTGATTTGAACCCCTCGACTTCTATGTTTGGAACGTAGTGGAAAGAGTTACCAATAAGAGGAGGCACCCTAATGTCGCATCTCTACGCACTGCTATCGAAGCAGCATTCGCGAATATGGACAGCGCCGTTTTAAAGAGTACGTGCGATCGCTTTAGGACAAGATTGGAGGCGGTCATTGCGGCTGAAGGGAATTACATCGATTAATGTTACTCTTGAAAGATACCACTATCTATATGTAAAAGGATTTTCATTTTTATTTGTATTTTGTTTTAATAAATTTGCTTTTAAAAATACGTTTCATTTGTCCGAATTTAAGCGACGCACCCTGTATGTGGTTGGTATTACGACGGAGAACGCACTACAGATTTCCTACTTTCATATCGACGACCGATCACAAAATTGCAATGCAAATATATCATTAGTGGGATGGAACTATTCTGTGACGAACCACAGTTGTACAGCAGAGAAAATGCGTATTAATTACGTTCATTTACATAACGCACTTTTATAAATCAGACGCAATATTTAATCTTCTGGAAGGTGGATGGAGCGAAACGGCACTCAAATACTTTGCTCGTCCCGGCACAGGTTCTCGAAACTTGCAGAGCCGCAGAACTGAGCTGTCCGTCGCTGTACACGAGAAGTGGGAACGAGAAGCTGCCTACCAACAGGTCCTGCATCTGCCCTCTCGTCCTAGAACATCAACATGCAGCGTCCGATCCCTCATGATGGATGTTGTTTTCTCCAGTAGATGGTCGATCTAAGCTTCTCGCCACTGCAGTAACAAAACTTATATCCTAGTTAAACTTTTCTTTGGTGGATTACCAACAAAAAAACTTGACGCAAAGGTGGCTGTATGTGACGAAATACTAGAGAAGTGAAAGTTTAAAACATGGAACGCTCGGATAGCCGAGAGGGTTAAAGCGGCACTTTGTGGCCTCGGGGAGGGAGCCTACCCGGATTCGACTCCTCCTCGTGGATTAACGTGGTTTTTATGTGGTTTCCCACATCCAAATGAGTAAATACCGGGCTGATACTCTCGTTCCGTTACAGATAAACGCTACAAAAAATTTAGAAAATGTTCTCATCCTTGAACATGGGATTTACAACAGTCACACACAGATGCGGTACATATATTAAGGCTTCGGCATCGGGAAGGTCAATTGGCCACGAGCTGTCACTAACATTGCCACAACTCATATAACAAAGCGACCCCGCAGAGAATCGGGAAATGGCGGAGGAGAGAACGGAGAAAGGTTTGAAACATAAAAATCAGTTTTAGGGGAAGTAGCGCTTCCGTCCTAAAGCCTGAGCGACCTTGATAACTGCGGTAACGCACGAACCAGCTACAGACTTGAATGTCTCGGTGGAAAGTTGAGTTCGTGTGTGAGACTGTATACGAATATACTCTTGCCATACATACTAGCGGAATACACTTTCGTACACATATCGATAGAAATCAAGCAGCAATTTCTTGTGAACTATCATACCAGCACTGACCTGAACGAATTTAGACCAGTATGATCTGGCGTAATGGTCGAGTACACAGTGAACTTTTATCCTATTTAAACAAAGAAATGGAATCTTTGTACATAAAGCGTAAGATGAGCCACAAAATTAGTACATTTCTCAACGTTTGGACGTATTCTTGTTATGGAAGTCATTTTGAGCCGTGTATCAGTGATGAAAAATCTTCAGTAAAGCCAATTAAAATCTAGCAAGAACATACACGATAGCTAGACTCCCCGCGGACTCATAAAGCCACGCGATCTGGAAGGAAGGTGTAATCATCATCAGTGCATCGTAGGTCGCGACGGGCACTGCTAAGAGAGACACCCAAACACACAGGGGCACGAAATCTTCCGCTGCTTATTTGTCTCTACACATGAAGCTCAATAAAAGTTTACTCAACGCAACACAAAAACGGCGATGGAGGACCTGCGCTTATGTAATAGATAGGCTAAATGCAACTGCGATAAGTATATTCAGAAAATACATAAACACTCGCTTAACCCTGCTCGCCGCAAGCAGCCGGAAGAAATCGCATCTTTAAGTAGCAGAAAAAAATCCTCTCTCTTTCATGTGATTCGTGGATGGAGATTCTCCTGACTAAATTAATACTCGATAGGGAGCACAACCTAGTACACCGCCGTATAAAACGAACTAAAAATACTGCCGTTGTAAATCAAATATGGAGACTGCGCCGTATTCATATTTCAGTAATCTCCTAGCGAACCCGCAATGTATGAATCCTTTGTAATCGGATTTTCCACGTGACACATTCGGTACGACGTGAGACGGAGGCGACTTTGCTTCAGCTAGGCAGAAACATTTTGCAGTTAGACTGCAACAGATGTTACGAGACTTTGATTAAAGCGAAAAAGCCTTAGAACAAACGATCTGTGGCCTTTGTCAGGTACTGGTGCCCTGTAAATACTACTGTGTCGACAAGATTCATAAAACTTGTTACGTGAACAGTATATTGGTAAGAAACAATCTGACAACCAAGTAAGTTGCAAATTAATGAATTGGGCAACAAGACTATCATTTACACTACTGTATCTGTCTCAGGTTCGCAATCTCGCTTTTTTTATTTTTCGGAATGACGAAATGTTCACCATGGACTGTAATTTGTTATATTCTCCAAACGTGGAGTTTCAACTTTGAAGTTATTTTCAAGTGGTTAATGTACAGAGAACACATCAGTTATTTTACTAATGGTTGACAACTTATAACTTAACGGCACGAAAATGACTTAATTGTCGGAACTGCAACTATGGAGATTATTATAATACTGCAGTTATGGTGAAAATATCGGCATTTAAGAAAGACTTGACTGTGTAAATAAAAATTCTGGCTTTACCGATTAAGAGCAACGATCAAATTCAATGGTGAGCTTACGAAATTTTTCCAAAAAATGTGAGATGACAGCGTAACACGAACAGCAGTAGTATATTCATGGCGCAGGGGACAGTAAACGAAAATAATGCAAACTTCTGAGTCTGCATGTCGGCTGAAGAACGACGAAGCCTAATGATTCTGTCTGAGATATCCCACTCTCATCACATCTGTTTCGCCAGTAGGAAGCGGTAGTCCTCGCAAGGCGTTAGACGCTGCCGCAGACTTTTTAAACCTTAATTAATCAATTAATGTGGCTAACACGATACCTGCTCAGTGGTCACAAGGCGTACATGTACGTAGAAATTGTTGCTGACAGTTACTGATCTGATCACATGAAGGAACGGCAGAAATAATTCCAGAGAAATATGCACCATTTATGGCAAACAGTCTTGGAAATTTTCCAAGACCAGAAAGTTCCAAAGGAATTAAAAATTAAGATATAAATGTAAAACTTTGAATGTTAAATTGACAGATGCTAACAGATGCGTTACAGTCACTACTATACAACTGGTGAAATCCACGTGTCGTGCTGAAAATCATAAATCTGAAAGAAGTGCAAGTCTGCGGTAGCAAACCGGGAATACTTCGTACCAGCGAAACCACTATTTCGATTCACTTGTTACATTAACATGAAAGCGTAAAGCAGATAAGTATAAGTATTTAGAAGAATACACGCCTCTTAAACTAGCATTTAGGGAAACTGTCAAATAGAAATACGTGCAGGCACATCCTGCGGATTAGAACCTGTAAGCCGAGGAATGATTAGAGGAAGTTCGTTTGATCGAAATCGGAAAGTACAGATAGAGTAGTACATAATATGGAACCACACCCGCTTGTGTGTTAGTACCGAAATTGCCTTTCAGTCTCGGTAGTGACGAGGAAACTGTACGAACGGTGATAAGGATCCGCGGAAGTGGATCTTACATAGGCAGTCTAAGTGAACGAAAGGCATCGTGGCACTATTGTGTGTGTGAAACCTAGCTGCACTGTAGCGGGATGAAACTATTTTGAGAGTTTCACGGCGCGTAATCTCAAGTAGGGGAAACTGGTGGAGGACCATCGTCAAATAGGCACATATTTCAAAGCAAGAGAATACGAAACCCGTATCTCGACCAGACTAGGACTGAAATTAGAAGGTCCACCGGTGATGTAAAAACGTAATTCTGCAACACCAGTAGTGTCGTATGCGGACTATACAGATCCAGCTGGCAAGTCACCAGTATGCATTTATTGTTGTCCAGGCAGAGTGAGGTAGTCTCGCAGAAAGGTGGAGATAATGCGAAAATACGGGTAAGCTGACGGACGCAATGGAAGATATTATGAAAGAGGCAAACGACGTTGAATATAGAATGAAATTTTCACTCTACAGCGGAGTGTGCGCTGATATGAAACTTCCTGGCAGATTAAAACTGTGTGCCCGACCGAGACTCGAACTCGGGACCTTCGCATTTCGCGGGCAAGTGCTCTACAGACTGCGCTACCCAAGCACGACTCACGCCCCGTCCTCACAGCTTTACTTCTGCCAGTACATCGTCTCCTACCTTCCAAACTTTACAGAAGCTCTCCTGCGAACCTTGCAGAACTAGCGCTCCTGAAAGAAAGGATATTGCGGAGATATGGCTTAGCCACAGCCTGGGGGATGTTTCCAGAATGAAATTTTCACTCTACAGCGGTGTGTGCGCTAATATGAAACTTCCCGGCAGATTAAAACTGTGTGCCGGACCGAGACTCGAACTCGGGACCTTTGCCTTCCGCGAGCATATCGACGTTGAATATTATTACGGAAACAAGTATCGGGAAACAAAGTAACAGGGGAAATCACCGATGGCGTATTGAGAGTACACTTATGAGACGAGCACACGATTGAACATCACTGCTGGTGTGTCTCTAGCGTTGTTTCTATTCTTTTACGTTCGTAGTGAGGAGCAAACCATTACGAATACACAGTGGTACGGTCCAACGCAACACGTGGCACCGAGCCATTGTTGCCAAGGTACAACTGAGGTGTCTCGATGCAAAGTGCTGATGCTCGTGCGAACACACGTTTCGTAAGTGGAGACAGTATCCAACCCTGAAGTCTTTCGCGTTACGATCTCGTATCGACACGCTGGTAAACGAATTGTTTAATAAAGTAGCCGGGAAATCGGTCACTAAGAGAGAGGGACTGATATTCATTTCGGATCACTGCCGGTGTAGTACTGGAGTTGCCAGATACGCCGAAGACAGGAGATTGCGGTGATGCACGCACAGAAGAAGTCATCGCACCGCTTCCGATCGCAGCTGTCCCGTTAGTGTCGTTCCGTATGGAGGGTAAGCAGCACGTGAGTGCGTAAGGGCAACCGAAGGGGAAGTCGGTCGCAAAGTGTGAGGGGGTGGTGGTGGAAACGGCGGCAGCGCTGAGAGCCGGCGAGGCGGTACTCACCGGAGCGGCAGCGGCGTGGCGGCGAGCCGGGCGGCCGGTGGCTAGTAGCGCGCGGAGCGGCCGCCGCCGGCGTCGCAGCGCTGGGGGCGGCGCCGGCCGGGGGTGGGGGGCGAGCGCGGCGCGCCATTGGCCGGCGCCCGCCTCCGGCCGCCCATATAGCGCCGGCCGCGCGCCACGCACCGCCAGAGCCCTCCGACCGGCGACTCGCGAGCTCTCTCCGCTCAGCCTCAGCCTCAGCCATGGTCCTCGCCGCGCTGCCCGCCGTCACGCTCGGGGTGGCCACCGCCGCCGCCGCCGCCGCTGCCCTCGCCGTGCTGGCGCTCGTGCTCGCCGTCGTGCAGCGCCGCCGCCCCGCCGCCCCAGCCGCCCCCGGCGACCCCCGCGACCACGAACGGCCGGCCGCAGCCCCCAGGTGAGACGCGCACCTGCCCGCTTTCTGCCTCGCGCTCTGTCGCCGCTCGTACCTGCCGCTGTGACCGCAAAAGCGTATACCACTTTTGGTACAGAAGCTTCTCGCTATTCTACCAACAAAAGAGTCAATCTTTACGTGTCAGTCAAGTTGCTCGCATAACAGGAAGCCCTGGTGACGAACATTTGACCTCTAAATGTGCTTTGCCGTAGCAAAATTCTTATAAAAGTAACAGATGGATTTTGTTATTAAGTTTCCGATACAAAATTTCAAGCTTAGAACTAAATTTAAGGGTTTTTGTCGGAGAACACGCTTTGTACCTTCAGTTGTCTAGCCTGATCATTGCATTTCCAATAACGTTTTCAATAGTTGTATACATTAATCTTCACTTCGCAGTTATTGAATGTATGCACAGTTTGTAATACCTGGCTAGACAATTTTAATCTTCCTATAATGAATTTTCACTGTGTTGTGGAGTGTGTGACGATTTGATATTGGGCAGGTAGAGCAGAAATACGACTGATAGAGGGGGCAAGGTGGCGGACGTGCGACGGCGGTGGCTCGCTCGAGTTGGTACAGCATTTGCCCACGACAGGCGAACTTTGTGGGTTCGATATTCAGTCCGATACATCTTTTTAATCTGCTTGGAAGTTTCGAATTCAGTTAAGCCGTGCCGGATCCTTACGTGAATAGCAGGGAAAGAAAATTAATATTTAATAAGAAACTAATATTGAAAAAATTAAAATAAATTAATATTTGAACCTAAGGAGTTGTACTAATTTGCAACAGCATGAATAAGTTCAGTGTCAGTTACTAGTATTACGGCAACCCACTATTTGTCTGTGGCCGTGACAAGCATTGTTTCGGTATATAATAATAATTCAGTTACTCCACTATAGCGCGTTTTTTTGCAACGCCTGACGCGTTTCTGAATATAACACTTCCAGCGGCTGCGATTCGTGATTTTTTTTTTTTTTTTTTTCTTGAAGTGATGGTGAGAACGTCGCCGCATAGGCTGCTCTAAATAATTCTGTGACCCTCGAAGATGCTCAAAAGGTCAGACATTGAGGCGCTGTGCCGTACAAACCATCAAAGGAGCACTGGGTTGCCGACAGGCCGGCGGGCCCGCGGCCGCTGCCCGTGCTGGGCTCGCTGCACCTGCTGGGGCAGCACGCGACGCCCTTCGAGGCGTTCACGGCGCTGGCCAGGCAGTACGGCGACATCTACCAGCTGACGCTGGGCGCCACGCCGTGCGTCGTCGTCAACAGCTACCCCCTCATCAAGGAGGTCCTCATCACCAAGGGCGCGCACTTCGGCGGCCGCCCCGACTTCATCCGCTTCCACAAGCTCTTCGGCGGCGACCGCAACAACTGTAAGTATTCCTTGCCGCTGTCCTATATCTTCTCGTTCGGACATTACTGCGCGCTGCGCTTATTCCCTCGAAACCTTGCTACTCCCTGCTCAATAATCAGACATTTTGCACTTTGCCTCTTTCCAAACAGGCTCTCGCCTTATCGATTATCTGATAACGTCTTGTAGTGTACCCTCTTCAACGGAAAGAAAAATTGCTTTGCGAAGAGATATTTCGCTTCGTTACAGCGCCCCTTTCCCAGTCAGATCGTGGCAGGATGCCGCAGCTGCTATGCTTACAAACACTCTTTACTCCACAATTTGCGTGAATGATAATGTAGCTAAATAAACTTTTTAGCTATCGTTATACATAGACTAGATAAATATTGAAATTTTTTGCATTATGTTTATTTGCAAGTTGCTAATAATTATTGTCTCCGCAATTCTAGACTTTATGATAACCTTACAGACGACAGTTTTGCAGTTTTTAACTCACTAATTAGACCTGTCTCGTCATATTTGTTTATAAGACACTCTTACCAAGAAATTTGCTAGCTATTTCTGACGCAAACTAGTCGTGTGATTACAAAGTCACGTTTATTGTAGTGAAAGTCATTTTGTGTCCACGAGATCACGAATCTATTAATATGCACGGAAATCAACTCTAGAAATTGTCGCTAGTGAAGAGTGTTTGTGCTGGACCTTGTCCCAGAACACTTGTCTTTGTAACCTCGGAGCTTGTTGGAGCTGTGAATAACAATCTACCTAAAACATCCTTCTCTGGGACAGAACTGAAAAAATTCTGTGGTACGCGCGGTAATTGGAAAAAGTTCGTCACGGGCGAGTCTATTTTTCACCACTGACAGTGTTACGAAGGATTCAGCTCTGTATATCGTGCATGTAAGAAGCGAGAAGGGCAGTGCTGCGCCCCGACGACGTCGAGTCGATTAGGGACGAAATAGAAGTCCGTCCGGACGAGCGAGCAGAAGGAAGGAAGTAGGTTGCGATTCTGTCACTGGGCGTTGGCTGCAGAATCGTACGCTGACTCGGCCGAGCTGCGGTCAAGCCAACGGTGCATTTAAAAGGCGGCGTCACAACTTTCTCGGCCGAGGAGTTTGGGCGGGCGCGCCGCTGACGTAACGGCGCCTCATCGCCCTTGACCGTCATCTCCTCAGGCGGGGCCGCGAGCTTCCGGCACGGAGCGCGCCAGCCACACCGACGGCCGGGTCTCCACAGCAAGTGGGACCGAGTTGTCAGTGCTGTCTCAACCTGCACACCCAGTGCTTTCTGTCGCGTCGCGACAAGAATCGTTTTCGCACCAGGGTTCTTGCCTCGATATTCTTCTTAGTCAATAGCTCTTTCACAACCTCTACAGTTTTATTCACATTCCTGTCTCCGCTTAATAGGTCTAGATATTTGCATTATTTTACTAGAATTAAGTTCTTTCTTTGTGTAAAAACAAGCGTTTTGTCAGTAGTTGTAAAAGAAAACATAAAAGTGGATGATGGATAGATAACTGGAAACGGCTTTGAATTAAACCTACTGTTAAACTCCGAAACATTATTAACACTCTTTCATTTAATCACTTGTCACTCAGGAAAAATGAATCAATAACATTGGAACATACTTGCTAGAGCAAGGCATGAGATTCAGTCCGATTTCGTTCTTTGTTCGGGAAAACTGTCGCAAAGTTTAATTAATTCTATTGAAATGAAATGTCGTGTGACGAGGGCCTCCCGTCGGGTAGACCGTTTGCCTGGTGCAAGTCTTTCGATTTGACGCCACTTCGGCGACTTGCGCGTCGATGGGGATCAAATGATGATGATTAGGACAACACAACACCCACTCCCTGAGCGGAGAAAATCTCCGACCCAGCCTGGAATAGAAACCGGGCCCTTTGGATTGACAGTCTGTCGCGCTGACCACTCAGCTACAGGGGGCGGACATTAATTCTATTAAAAATTACGTTTGTTATTTTCTCTTTAAATGAGATAGTTTTGTGTAGAATCATTACCACACACGACACGCAGTTTCGCTACACCGCGAATTTAATTTCTTTTCATTGTGTGGTTTAGAGTTTTTAACTGGACAAAATAGGAATGTTCTTGTAATTCGAATGACGGACAGCTGGGCAGGGAGTAATGAATAAGTAGAAACGTATATCACCGTAAATGAAGAAAGTTTCACAAGCGAAGATCGCTAAAAAAAAGCATTTTATTGGATGACCGGTTTAGGCAGAACTAGGCTGTCATCATCGGTTCTTATGCTTTAAAATCTTACAACATATCGTCCAACAGTGTTTCAAGGCGTTTCACATTCCATTCGCACTGCCCACTCTGATGACATGCCGTCTTGTATTCATCTTCATGCGACCTTTGCTTGTGAAATTTTCTTTAGTTACCACGCACTGCTGATCGCCCCCACACTGACAGTGTCACCAATACATAAACATAAAGTAAATGGTTGAGGCTCTGTCCTGACATATAACCAACTTTGCGCATTCTTGCAACGTAAAAGCATCACGTTACAGCTCTACACATTCAGCACGTTCAGTCGGCAAAGAGCAAATATCCGAATCGTCGAAATTCAAAAGACGAAACCGATATTACCGAAACAGTTTCCCCGCAAACTGAGTTGAGTCAGAACTGAGTGGTAACAAGTTTATCACTTGCGACTGCAATAATACATAACACGAAATACTTAAATAGACGAGATTGATGGATGTTAAATACTAGGGTGGGAAGAGTATCGATAGAAATGACCTGTTTCAGCGCTGGACTAAAAAATATGACGTTACGAAGTTTTGCTGTGAAGAGTCTCGAACGCTAGATGTAAAACCTTTTATTCTGTTTCCTCAGAAAAACGCTCAAAAATGATACGGCGTCCTGAACTCTCAGATTCAGTGTGATACCGATGTATCTCAGGGGTTCCAAATTGGCGTCCTCGACAACTCGCGTCTCTGCTTGCGAAGGCGATCCTTATTCAGCAGTTCTCGATACGCAGAGGAAGTCACTGAAAATCTGTCCAATTTTGAAAGACTGGCGTGCAGCAACCGCCGTTTACAGCTCCCCAATTTCAAGCTTGGAGGAACGTTTATTGAGAGGCGCCGGAAAGTTAGTAATTGCACGACACAGTTCCTCGCAGTTACATTATTGCCTGCTTTGAGAAACAATATTTAGTGAATATAAACAGAGAAAAACTGAATTCTAAGAGTAAAGTGCTTCTAAGTTCGAGAGGCTAGGAAAGCAAAACTTTTCATTCGATTGACGTAAAATGTGAAAGTAAGCACTGCTGAGCCAATTGGCAATGAGACTTGTATCCTGGTATATTAATACAGGGTGTTATTGGTATCTTTCTGTATTAGAAAAGTAACGCTTACGAATCGGGAAAATAGGTAGCTCGAATTTTGTCCTCGGAGCGTGGGAACAACGCGTGTTGGAGGGGCTGAGGTAGGCCCCAACTGGCGATCGAGTTCCGCCCCGTGGAAGGAGTTGTTCCGTTGCGTCAGTCGAATTGTGCTCCTACGCATTGAAGCTTTTCACGTTTTTAGGGTTCCCTCAGAAGAGGTAACAGCAGGGGGTTGTCAGACGAGACGGGTGTTTTGGTGAGTGGGTGCCCGCCGTCCCAGCTGCTCCCGACGTTCCCTTTCAGCCGGAGGCCACTTTCTCCGGCCAGCGCCGGCGGCCGGCGTGCAGCCTCCCTCGGCAGGTCGGCAGACGCGCTCCGAACCAAATCACAGCCGAGGTTCCTCGAGCTGCTCTGATGGCAGCTGCCGGCTTCAAGGTCGCAGCGCGGCTTTGTGGGCCTTGGGCCGCTACCTGCCGGGGGAGGCTGGCGCGACCTTGGGCTGGGGGTCAGCGGGGCAGGCGGGCTCCCCAGCACGAAGTGGCGGAATGTCTACACGCCTCAGGGCTCATTCTTCCAAGGACATTCCTTCTGTTGTTACCTAGTTTTTCCACACTCTCTTGCATTGTCACTTCACCTCCTCCTAGTTACTGCATTGTGCATTTCCTCGTAACCCCGATTCACCACTGATACCTAGCTATTTCTGCTAACTGTCCTATACTGACTTTCTGCTTCGACTATTCTGCTCAATACCTCTTCATTTCATGCTTTACCTCGAGTGCACCTAATTTTCAACTTAGTTTGGTATTTCTTCATTTCTTCCCTGCACGTTTCCTGGGCGTCTGCATTTCACTTCAACATAGTGTTACAAAGCTGTCTCGTAATATCAACTATGTTATTTAACTTCAGTACGTTTCTATTCCTACAGAACTTTTTTTTCTGGGCGTCTTGTCGTCTAAGTTACCTGTGTAACACTAGAAATTTTGTTTCGATTAGATAGCAATATCTCTCTATTGATTCTGTTGTATCTTCCCAAATTGTGAGATTTAACGTGTTTTTGTTCTCATTCCGTTACTCTTCAGACATTTTAATGTTTTCTTTACCCTGAAAGCGATTTTCGTTATCAGTAACACGCGCAGTAGTGACAATTTAATATTGGTACGTTCACTTACAACTCGAGGCTACATCTGTTTTGCATATTTATCCGCTTCGTTCATCATCTTTTACTTCTTTACAAGTCAAGCAATTCAGACGGTGATTCCTATTGTCGTTTTGCCTCTTACTAATGAGCACCTGTCGTCGTTAAAGTGGTGCTGCTATAATTTCCAATCGCTCTGAGCAGATGATATAGTTACGCTCGTCTATTTCGGCCGTGTGCCTTCGTGGCTAAGCAGCGAGCATCGGTAACTTCCACGTCGACGTCCTGGGTTTCCCTTACCAGTGGTACCGAGGGATTCTAGCTAGAGGGAAGAATGAAACAGGGTACAATCAAGGAGCTCAACTTCCGCGAGACGAAGTGTCTCCAGACTGACGTTCCCTGCCGTCGGTGGTCACAGAGCGATGTCTCGGAGAGTTTCATGTAGCACGCTCGTGGCTGGCAGCAGCAGCGCAGGCAGCACTTGGCCGGCAGGACTGACTCGGCGCTTTTTCGGCGGCATTCCTGTGAAGCGGACTGAGACGGTGCGCGGCAGAGCGTCAGAGCGGCCGGCACCGTTCGGAGGCGGCGGGCGGCCGCTTCCGGCCGCGTGGGAACAGCGCGACCCGGCCGGGCAGGCGCAGACGTGGCGGGGGCGAAACTCGAAACCGCCCGGCAAACAGCGCCGCCGTGGCAGTCGCAAAAACGCCGCGCATCTGCCGTCTTCTGCCCGAGCCGAAATCAGCGCTTCCTCACTTTGTATTATTATTCGACAGTAGTTCTGACTGCCGTCCAATGCACACAAAGAACAGTCTTCGGGGAAAGTAGTCGACTGGCTTCTAGGGGTTCGACGTCCCGTTGACGTAGAGCCTATTAGAGCAGAAGGCGTAGCGCGTTGGGGCATATGTCTGAAACCCACAACGTCTGAACACTTGCCGAGACCAATGCTAGCCGGCCGAAGTGGCCGTGCGGTTAAAGGCGCTGCAGTCTGGAACCGCAAGACCGCTACGGTCGCAGGTTCGAATCCTGCCTCGGGCATGGATGTTTGTGATGTCCTTAGGTTAGTTAGGTTTAACTAGTTCAAAGTTCTAGGGGACTAATGACCTCAGCAGTTGAGTCCCATAGTGCTCAGAGCCATTTGAACCAACCAGACCAATGCTCCATCTCACTCGATTACTGATTTTTAATGGTAGCAGGGACAACGTACTCAATTCATCGATGTTAGATGAAACCCAGAAGGTAATACGAAGAGAGAAAGAAGTTGTCATAAAAAGGCGAAAGACCGTTGGGAAGGAACTACGTCTTCCAGCAACACGCATAATTCGAGACGCGTCATTAGCTAGCAGTCTGACGCTAGCAAAGACCTTAGACGTTTGCCAGAATGCATTAAGTTTTTTGACGGAGTGCTGGGAAAGCTGCCAGTAGCGGTGACGGGAGGCCGCGACGCAGCGCGGGCTACGTTTGTTTCGCGGGTTGCCTGCTCGGCGACGGGCAGGCGCTTCGTTCGACAGCGCCGGCTGCGCTACCGAAGCAATCCAGCACAGTAATCGGCAGAATGTTGTGACTTGCTACTTAATCCATCAACAGTAAGCAGCCCGACCTTTCGTTTAAATCAGAAACTTAGGAGTGGAAGACAAAATGGTTTTTGTAATTATTTGGTATTAGTGCGTCAGGACGGTTGGCAGTGACTGAAAACGGCTCTCCAAGCAAGTACTCCAGAAGGTTGAAACCGAAAGATATACATGCCGTTTTGCATTGAAGTAAGAATTCTGAAGCGGAATACGGCACTACGTACATAACGGAAGTGCGGTCAGTGAACGCAGCGAGAATATCGAGAGCAGACCACATGGCTGAGAGAAGCGCACTGTGCGGCAAACTCGGTAGGTAGAAAACTAATTGGGGTCCGATCAGAGCGTCGATCACGTATACTGGCGAACGAGAGCGCCTTTTAGCTTTTTTCCGTCAGCATAAATGCACCTATACTAAGATCGCATATGTTCTTTCGGACATGTCCGAAAGAACAGATACCATCGGTGACCATGCAGTTCGTTAGAATCAAATTACAATGAAATCAACACGCTTAGCTGCTTACAGGCGTTGATATACGTCAACGGGGACAGATGAAAATGTGTGCCCCGACCGGGACTCGAAGCCGGGATCTCCTGCTTACATGGCAGACGCTCTATCCATCTGCGCGACTGCGGACACAGAGGATTTCGCGACTGCAGGGATTTATCTCTGGCACGCCTCCCGCGAAACCCACATTCTCAACGTACTCTCCCGCACTACATTCGTAGTGCCCCCGCCCATTATACTCATTACTCGCGGCGCGTTGCAGATTCCCGTAAGAGTTCGGGCACTGTTTGTTCATTCGCACAGAAGAAGAAGATGGTGAAGTGACCGGTGAGCCTTAACTATATATATACTAAGATGGTATCTGTTCTTTCGGACAATACGTTGAGAACGTGGGTTTCGCGGGAGGTTTGCCAGAGATAAATCCCTGCAGTCGCGCAATCCTCTGTGTTCTCAGTGGCTCAGATGGATAGAGCGTCTGCCATGTGAGGAGGAGAACCCGGGTTCGAGTCCACACATTTTCATCTGTCCCCGTTGACGTATGTCAACGCCTGGGTGTTCATTTCATTGTAATTTCATAAATGCACCTGTCAGCTTCAGACTAATAACACACCCACAGCCTAGGGGTACCAAATTTATTGCTAGACAACCGTGGTCTAAAAGTAACTGACGATACGAGAAAAGGAATGTTACTCGACCATAAAAAATATAGAAGGTGCTAGACGCAGATGTTATTGGAAGAGTCCGTCATACCCAGATTCTGAAAATGAGAATCATATCAGGATTAGGGGACACTTAACGTGATGGAAGTTGACTCCGGTGGAGGATGTGAGGTGAGGTGAATATGCGCGGGCAGCTGGTGCTTAGAGCGCGGTGTGTGGCGTGTTGCAGCGCTGGCGCTGTGCGACTGGTCGGAGCTGCAGAAGACGCGGCGCAGCATCGCGCGCATCTACTGCTCGCCGCGCGCCGCCTCGGCCCACTACGACCGGCTGGAGCAGGCGTGCGCGCGCGAGGCGGCGGCCCTGCTGGGGCGCCTGGGGGCGGCGCTGCGGCCGCAGCCCGTCCACGTGAAGCCGCTCCTGCAGGCCGCCTGCGCCAACATCTTCACCAGCTACATGTGCTCCGCCTCCTTCGACTACGACGACCCCGGCTTCAAGAAGGTGAGCCGCACACCTCTGCGACGTCACCCAGTCCTTCCACCCAAACGCCAACTCGTTACCGCCTCCGACTCGAGGAAACTGCACTAGTAATTCAACTGCCTGGTTCTGTACGATGCATAATGACCCTTACAGACTTTGGGGACACGTTCCTTACACACAAAAAAAAGTATAGTAAAAATGGGCTTTAAAATGTATACCTTAAGAGGTATGGGCACTGGTTCATCTTCGATACTGTGAGACACATCTCTTCTACTGCAGGCTCTTTGCTTTCCATATATCGGGAGACGTTATCAATCACCAAAACGAGAAAAAAAAGTCTGGTAAATACTGGTTCTAAAGTGCATGCTTCAACAACTACGAGCACTTGCTCATATTCACTATTATGAAACACATCTCTTCTACAGAACAACAACAAGTAACTCTTAAGGTATGCGTTTAAGAGCTCATGTTTACTGGACAGTTTTTTCTTGTTTTGGTCCATACTATATCCTCCACGAATACGGAAAGCAAAGAACTTGCAGTAGACGAGAGCTATGTCTCCGCAATATCCTTTCTTTCAGGAGTGCTAGTCTCGCATGGTTCGCAGGAGAACTTCTGCGAAGTTTGGAAGGTAGGAGACGAGGTACTGGCGGAAGTAAAGCTGTGAGGACGCGGCGTGAGTCGTGCTTGGGTAGCTCAGTTGGTAGAGCACTTGCCCGCGAAAGGCAAAGGTCTCGAGTTCGAGTCTCGGTCCGGCACACAGTTTTAATCTGCCAGGAAGTTTCATATCAGCGCACACTCCGCTGCAGAGTGAAAATCTCATTCTGGAGACGAGAGCTCTTTCACGCACTTATAGCCATTAAGGTGTGCATTTTAGAGCCTACCTTTACCAGACATTTTTTGTTTTGTTGTGGACGACTCGTCCTAAAATTCTGCAAAGGGAGTTTATTTAGACCGTGCCTACGTCTTCACAGACACGCAACAACAAGCGGCCTTAGGTTTCGAGCTCCTGTAGTCCGCAGCTCGTGGTCGTGCGGTAGCGTTCTCGCTTCCCGCGCCCGGGTTCGACTCCCATCGGGGTCAGGGATTTTCTCTGCCTCGTGATGACTGGGTGTTGTGTGATATCCTTAGATTAGTTAGGTTTAAGTAGTTCTAAGTTCTAGGGGCCTGATGACCATAGATATTAAGTCCCATAGTGTTCAGAGCCATTTGAACCTTTTTTGAGGTCCTGTATTTTACTCTGCGGCTTGCGTCAAGTATAACTCGTACATGAGGACGTCCGAAAAATAATTCAGTACGACGTCTCATAACAGCAGCTGCGGTTTAGTTCTGGGCCTCATCAACTGTTTTTGCAAATAGTGCACCGAACAGTAGCGAAAAAAATACACATTCTGTAACCCGAGCAATGCCAACGCATTTTGCATAATGCGAATTACCAAGGGGAGAGGGAAAGGGTGGGGTATCTTGAGGCCACGCTAAAAAAAAGTTAAGAGAAAAAAATTTCAATAATTGTTGTTAACTTTTATTAACACCATGCTTTTTAAAGAAGTACTGGTGCGTAATTAGGGTCCAGAACCTAAAAATGTCTTTTACTACAGTCTTAACAATATGAATGCATTTTCAGTATCGTGTATCACCAAGCTGGTGGTGTTACATGACCACCACAAAAAATGAAGGCAATTTCGTTGACTTTTACTAACAACATACTTTTAAAAGAGGTTTTGATGTGTAAATGTATGTCATTGATTGTGGAAAGAGACATCTACTACTTAGACTTACATTTTTGGGTAGAGTGTAGCTGAAAATTTTAAAATGCTTACAAAATCTTGTGGAAGAATACATTAAAATATAAAGTAGCCGACTATATTACAATTTTTTCAAAAGGCTTGTGTAAATTATCACCCCCTCTCCTCTCCCCCGTTGGCCTTGTGGGGGTAAAGTTTGGGGAGGTACGATGTTATCTAAGTAGCATCACACCATTCCCTCTGCTGCAAACATGTCAGTTTACGATCTTTCCTGTAGCTTATCTTGTCGTGTCGCTGGAAGATTACAAGCCGAGTATTAAATAAAAGCAGCGATACTTTCTTCATCATTGGAGACAATGTACGGAACACATAATTTTCAATTTTTAATGTACTACATTCAGTGGACCATTTATGGTGAGGGCGTACAAATTTCTTCTACCAGACTCCGCGTGTTATTCGGAGCTTATTGTCGGTGTCCCGTGTTGACTGACCTCCTGCCAGTAGAGTCCGCTAACGCTGTGAAACCCCGGCAGATGGTGCGCACCTTCGACGAGATCTTCTGGGAGATCAACCAGGGCTACGCGGTGGACTTCATGCCGTGGCTGGAGCCCGTGTACCGCGGCCACATGCGCCGCATCTCCGACTGGGCGGCCGAGATCCGCCAGTTCATCCTGTCGCGCATCATCGAGTCGCACCGGCGCTCGCTGGACCGCGCGCAGGGGCCGCGTGACTTCACCGACGCGCTGCTGCTCTACCTGGAGGAGGACCCGCTCCTCAACTGGGAGCACATCATCTTCGAGCTCGAGGACTTTCTCGGTGAGTCTCACCAGAGCACGCTTGCGAACAGGGCAAAAGTCAGGCTCCGGCATATTTCCTCTGCTGGTCTCGAAATTGATACCCGTCTTACTATCGGGACCTCGCTGGCCGACGACGATACCACACATATGCGGCGAGTCAAGTTTTCATCGGGAGGAGCGGCTCGTAAGTTTTTCCGTCGGTGCGAGTATTAGCCGCGAAAGCCACCGTCTAGGATTCGACTCACAGCGCAACAGAATGTTTTAGTCTGTTGGGAAATTTCAAAGTAGCTCACACTCCGCTGCCGAGTGAATAATTCTCAGAGTTTAATACTCGACAATGGGTTCTGTCGTAGATAGCTCTGCAAGCGACAGTAAGACAGTACGCCAATGTCGTCGATCGCATCTGAATCACACGATGCTACACATCACAACAGAACACTGACATTTTCTGAAGCCCTACATTTAGGCAACTGAACGTACGCTCGCGTTATTCCAGCCAACAGTGCCACAGAGCTTTTCAATTCACTTGGGGATGTACCCGAAATGTTACACTGACAGCCCTGGTGGCGTGCCGAATTAGAAAGTGAAATATTTTGTTTCAGAAGTAGCTGGCTCGGTTAATTACTATAACGTGAATTTTAAATATTGAAGTGGGTCAATGTGGCTCCAACTGTTGATTCGAACATCGTGGTTTTAAAAAATAAAACATTAAGCAGGTTCTATATAATTACCGCAATTATTATCTCAATGAGATAGCGGTAATGGCGGCTAAAAGATTACGTCCAGGCCGGCTAATTATAGTCGTGAAGCAAACTCATCGATATCTGCGGAGTATGAGATGTCAGAATAGAAATATATTACTGGTGACAGGGAAGTAAATAAGGACTATACAATGTGTCAATTTAGTGGTCTTATTATTATTCTCCGAAACGGTAACTTCCCAACCACACACATGCGTATAGCCAGAGGCTAGCAAGAAAAGAAATAACGCTCGAAGTGGCAAGATAACGATACAAAAAGGAAGATATTTCCAGAGTTATCGACACACTGAACTTACTTATTACGCGAGTCTCTTTTTTATCATACAGAAAACATCGAGTGTCCTCGTGAAATTAAATCACAAAAGAAAATTTGTGTCTACAGCGTCATTCACTGTTCTTCACGCTGCTCACATTCATGAAAACGGGGTGACTGCTTTTCTATACTCAGCGGATTCGCTACAGGTCTCCGCTCAGTTTCTGAATTCGTATTAGAATCGTACGAGGCATTTTTATCGATCTAAAGCAGTGTCCCGTACGGTGTTAGAAACTTGCCACTGACTTTTGCCCTACGACTGAACTGAGGCGAGGCGGCAGAGTGACTCTGTGGCTGTCCCTGGTGCGCAGGCGGTCACTCGGCCATCGGCAACCTGCTGATGCTGGCGCTGCGGGCCATCGCGCTGCACCCCGAGGTGGGCGAGCGCATCCGGCGCGAGGCGGACGCGGCCACCGGCGGCTCGCGGCTCGTGTCGCTCTTCGACAAGCCGGCCATGCCCTTCACCGAGGCCACCATCCTGGAGACGCTGCGCACCGCCTCGTCCCCCATCGTGCCGCACGTCGCCACGCAGGACACGTCGGTGGCCGGCTACGCCGTCGACAAGGGCACCGTCGTCTTCCTCAACAACTACGAGCTCAACAGCGGCGAGACGTACTGGTCGCAGCCGGCCGCCTTCCGGCCCGAGCGCTTCCTGTCGGCCGACGGCGGCGCCGTCGTCAAGCCGGAGCACTTCATCCCGTTCAGCACGGGCAAGCGCACGTGCATCGGCCAGCGGCTGGTGCAGGGCTGCGCCTTCGTGCTGCTCGCCGCGCTCGTGCAGACGCACGACGTCGCCGCGCCGCCCTCCGGCGAGATGCAGACGTTCCCGGCGTGCGTCGCCGTGCCGCCCGACACCTTCCCGCTCGTCTTCACGCCCCGCCAGCCCGCCGACTAGGCGCCGCCGCCGCCGCCGCAGAGGCCAGCACCGCCACCGCCCCCGCCCCCACCACAGCCGCAGCCGGCGGCTCGCACGCCCCCTCCTCCCCCGCAGCGAGAGGCAGCCCCGAGACGGCGCCCCGCTCCGGAACTCACCGTCAGTCCGGACTCCGGCGGCTCTCACTGAACCGAGGCCTACTTTCCCCTTACATCGATTGTAACCATCTACAACTACCGACACTAACGTAGACACGGATAGCAATTCTATTTCTCTAGACGAGGGAATTAGGTAATTTGTAGTGCATCAAATGCTCGCTCGTAACAGATATTTGGCAAATTATTTTTCTCCTCAACCATCCTACTACGTGTACGGTAAGCGTCATTAGAGAGTGCTAGCGTCCAGAACGGGGGGTCGACTGACCGTGCAGCCCTCGTCACCTTACTACACGAGCGTCTTATACAGCGTCGCAAAAATCATCTGCGACAATTCCCTAACGTGTATAAAATTAATATCGAGGGCTGTCCTTCTGCTAACATAGTGTCCATTTGTTCTTTTACGCCTGTAGACTGACATGGAGCTTTCTAATCATCTTTCAATTGCAGAAACATAAACCATCTGGTAATACTCCAGCGCGCAGGAGGTCATATCGGCTATTAAATGCCTACGCTTATTTGCATCTTCCGTGCATTCCACATCTCTAAACTCCACGAGCGTTCTACTAGACATCGACGTGTCTCCTAAGTAACAATTATGAAAGGCGCTTAAAAATATGGAGTTCGAGTAGTATGCTGTCAGAAGTTGCGTCGAAACTTACGTGCTTGTCATTTCATATACTCATCGTTTCTAAGGTTAAGGTGTTTAAGGAAACTTCCGAGAGATTTCGCATTTCGCAACGATTTGCTACGATACCAAAGTATTTTATAGAGTAGATTTTACTGACTAAACGACTATACGTAACACCAGAGACTTTCACGTTTATTTCTGTGGGAAGGGATTCTGTCCTCTTTTCATACGTATTGTTTGTTACATTCGCCACCGATAGTAGTCTCGCTGGTTTTGAATGCAAGTCGGCATGAATGTGTATACGCGCGTGATCGTTATATGCTTGCGTTATATGTTGTACGTTCCCAGTGTTCTTTTTTTCTGGTCCTAGAGTTAGGAACAATCTAATCACTCAAGTACCTTCTTAAAAGATGTCTGAAAAGAACAGCACATATCAGTATGCGTCAGAAGGCGCTTGTTTTTTACGTTTAAGTGTACTTTTTTATACAGCGCAACAGAAATACTTATACTGTGTCCAATGTAATTGGACGCTCATACTAAACAATGTATAGATCTGCAAATAATAAAAATAGTCATTTCTGTATACAAACAAGTTTCTCATTTATTTACAAATCAGCTGTTTCCCGAACACCCTGTTCCACTTTCATCTGTATCCTGGATTTCCATCACTGCTGCTAACATCACGTTACCTAAACACATAAATACAAAGTTTGATACAATCAGTAATGTAATTTTCCTCAGTACTTATTTTACTGCCACAATAGCAATTTTAAAAAAACGCAATGTGACAAACAATATAGTGTTCTGTACTTTCCTTATAATAAAGATTGGGCTGTGGAAAACGCTATGCAGCAATGTCACTGAGCAATAACATAAACGAATCATATCCAATAGGAGCATAAATGTAGTCTGTCACCACTACTCTTCTCTATTATGAAAATTGTTTTATTATCAGAATTATGTGTCACAGTGGGGCCAACTATCGCAGCACGTTACAAAGCAATTCCAAAAGCAATCGCATAAAAGAATAAAAATATAAGCTGTCTGTAATATTACCCTTTTGATTATTACGAAAATGGTTTTAACACAAAATTTTATTGTACAATGGCAGCTACTACAGTATTTTGCGGATGAAATTGGTTTTAATATTAGAATTACTTAGCACAGTTGGACCAACAATCTCACCATTTTGTAGATCAATTTAAAAAGCAAATGCATAAATGAATTATTTCCAAAAGGAGCATAAATATGGAAACTCATCAATATTATACTTTTGATTATTACCAAGATATTTTTAGTATGAGAATTATTTTGCACAATGACAGCTATCACAGCTTTTTACAGACCACTTTCAACAGCAACATATCATTTCTAACATGCCCTACGTTTGGGCTTAGCGCACCTCATAATGTACGCTGGCTGCAAATTCATCACATATGACATTATAAACAGCTCTGAGTACGTAAGACTCGGCAGTATAAGTGTCATGCATTATGTCGCTTAATTTTAACTACCGGAATAAGAATTGTCCGACACCTCACAAGACAATCTGGTAAAGAAAAACACCGATGAACAGAAAGGTCGAATTCTAAACGAAAATGATAAGAAAGGGAAATAAAATTCAAAATGAAGCATTATGTAGTTCTGCTGATTCGCAATGAACAAGGAGGCAATGTTGTTACTTCCATTGTATCTATTCTACCTTCGATCGATTTCTTGAGCTTCCATCCCATTGACATTGTTTTCGTATCAAGTTCGAGTGCCATTTGCTTACAAATTCAGGGGTTTTGAGGCCACAAGCGACCTGTGAGGAAACTCAGGTGTTACTTCAGAAAGTAGGCTAGATTAACATACTGCAAGAGCGCTGTCTGAAACATTTGAGCTGCTAATATAAGCGATACTTTTTCTTGCGAAGTACAACCCACAGCCAACCAGTGTGTAGATATCTGCCGAGATGCATTAAAGAAATGTCGTAGACTACTCTAGCGTAATGCAGTCGTTGTTGTCGTTCATATGGACAACTGGATTCAGTAAAGAAACCTCCTAATTTCCCATATACACTCCTGGAAATTGAAATAAGAACACCGTGAATTCATTGTCCCAGGAAGGGGAAACTTTATTGACACATTCCTGGGGTCAGATACATCACATGATCACACTGACAGAACCACAGGCACATAGACACAGGCAACAGAGCATGCACAATGTCGGCACTAGTACAGTGTATATCCACCTTTCGCAGCAATGCAGGCTGCTATTCTCCCATGGAGACGATCGTAGAGATGCTGGATGTAGTCCTGTGGAACGACTTGCCATGCCATTTCCACCTGGCGCCTCAGTTGGACCAGCGTTCGTGCTGGACGTGCAGACCGCGTGAGACGACGCTTCATCCAGTCCCAAACATGCTCAATGGGGGACAGATCCGGAGATCTTGCTGGCCAGGGTAGTTGACTTACACCTTCTAGAGCACGTTGGGTGGCACGGGATACATGCGGACGTGCATTGTCCTGTTGGAACAGCAAGTTCCCTTGTCGGTCTAGGAATGGTAGAACGATGGGTTCGATGACGGTTTGGATGTACCGTGCACTATTCAGTGTCCCCTCGACGATCACCAGTGGTGTACGGCCAGTGTAGGAGATCGCTCCCCACACCACGATGCCGGGTGTTGGCCCTGTGTGCCTCGGTCGTATGCAGTCCTGATTGTGGCGCTCACCTGCACGGCGCCAAACACGCATACGACCATCATTGGCACCAAGGCAGAAGCGACTCTCATCGCTGAAGACGACACGTCTCCATTCGTCCCTCCATTCACGCCTGTCGCGACACCACTGGAGGCGGGCTGCACGATGTTGGGGCGTGAGCGGAAGACGGCCTAACGGTGTGCGGGACCGTAGCCCAGCTTCATGGAGACGGTTGCGAATGGTCCTCGCCGATACCCCAGGAGCAACAGTGTCCCTAATTTGCTGGGAAGTGGCGGTGCGGTCCCCTACGGCACTGCGTAGGATCCTACGGTCTTGGCGTGCATCCGTGCGTCGCTGCGGTCCGGTCCCAGGTCGACGGGCACGCGCACCTTCCGCCGACCACTGGCGACAACATCGATGTACTGTGGAGACCTCACGCCCCACGTGTTGAGCAATTCGGCGGTACGTCCACCCGGCCTCCCGCATGCCCACTATACGCCCTCGCTCAAAGTCCGTCAACTGCACATACGGTTCACGTCCATGCTGTCGCGGCATGCTACCAGTGTTAAAGACTGCGATGGAGCTCCGTTTGCCACGGCAAACTGGCTGACACTGACGGCGGCGGTGCACAAATGCTGCGCAGCTAGCGCCATTCGACGGCCAACACCGCGGTTCCTGGTGTGTCCGCTGTGCCGTGCGTGTGATCATTGCTTGTACAGCCCTCTCGCAGTGTCCGGAGCAAGTATGGTGGGTCTGACACACCGGTGTCAATGTGTTCTTTTTTCCATTTCCAGGAGTGTATTTGACGCCAAAGTGAGAAAATTGCCTACCGCTGTCATATGCGTTTGCGCTCTAGTTCTGAACTTTTTCGGTCTTATAAGTAAGAATGAATCTCGGATAATGTAACGAGTGAAGAGGATCCACTATTGGTATACCTCAAGCTTCACCCTTTCGCTTGCTATTAATATTAGGTGGTTCTCAAGTACTATATTGATCTCATATAACACGCTGACCAAACTGAAACAGGCCCAGTAATGGTGCAGATGCACTCTAAGCTCGATCTCTCACGGGAGTCGGTGAGAGTAATGAGCAGGGCCATTACATCGGTAGAGTGTGACGTAAGCTCAGAATCTGGGTCTGACGGGAGGCGTGCTGAGGTTGTCCGTGCGGTTTTGCGGACAACTGTGTCCGGATGGCATCTGCGTAGTTAGTAGGAGACCCGAGTTCGAATCCTGGTCCGGCACAAATTTTCAACTTGCCCCTGGCAGCTAATGTCTTTAATTCCTTTCTGTCTTGAAACGGGCCTTTGTGCCTGCTGTACAAATATTATCACTAAGATTTTTAGAATATTGTTGTTTTGACGATAGCGCAAAAATAAATTAGAAGAATTCTGTAAACGGGAGGGAAAGTGATATGATCTTGACAAGGATGAACATGCAGATGAGACAAGAGTCTGGTGGCTGTTACAGACTTCTCGACGGGACTCAACGCATGAGGTGTGTCTTAACGGCTATCCCCAGGTGACGTACTCACGTCTCCTCGTTGCGCCATTGCGAGGATATTGTCCTGGGTAATACATAGTTCACACGTTTTTGTTGCACAGCTTCAGATCAACCTGCTTTCCAGTGTCTCACCTAGTCACGTTACAGTAGGAAGATAGTCGGCGGTTTTGTTTGAAGCCGTGAGTTGGTGACGACAGTTTTCGAGGTTCTTGACACAATGGGCATTTAAGACTTAGTGCAAGACTTGAGAAAAGGTTTACGTCACGAACTGGCCTTGAACCGATGTTGACTACAAATTTTATTATAAAGCGAAGCCTTTTGAAACCGATGTTAGCATGCTTAGTTACTTGAAGATTAATGCACCTGAATTTCGAATATAAACTCCACTGTCACGCATTATGCTTCCAGAATAAATCTTTCACCCTCCAGCGCTGTTTTGAAAGACCCTGGCAGATTAGAACTGTGTGCGGGTCTGGGACTCGAACGCGGAACGTTGCCATACCTGCTGAGCCATTCAGGGATGACTTTCACAGTCTGACTCCTGCCAGCACTTGTCTTCTGCTTGTCACACTTCACAGAAGCTGTGAGAACAGATCTCAAGCCGTGTCTGAACATCTCACTTGGCAAGAGCTCTGCCCACAGCACGTAAGGGTCCGGGTTCGAGTCGCGGTCTTACTCCGACAGGAAATTAAAATGCGCATACTAGTGATATAGTGTAGTATAACGCTCTAGTAATGTGCGGATATCCTGTTTTTGTTGTGGGCACTACTGATAAAGATACGAGTAATTACCGAAGGATACTAGCCAACTCATTATTCTGTCACGAAATATGCAGAAAAACTGTTACTGAAAAGTAAAACATAAATATAATTTACGTTTAATTTACAATGCTACAGGAGACTAAAATTTGTGCGTGGTCTACAATATGCTAAATAGGTCGCTGAGAAAAAAGTCATTGACTGGATGTAAGCAGACTTTATTATTCCAATATTACGCGTTTGTGAGATTACCATTATCAGCTATCTGCAGAAAACGAGATAAGAATACAAAGCTGTATATAAAATAAAAATAAGTTACGAAATTCAAAGCATGAGACACAAAAAACGTTACAAGTCATTGGAAGACACATACTCACATACCCTGGAACATCATGTTGCACGTAGGTAAAAAAGTTACTGTAGTAGTAACGACCCTAAGCAGACTGGTAAAAAATTGATGGTTGCCATCAATACAAATTTTCAACACCAGATGACGCTGATAAAGTGAGACTAACGCTATATAATGTCAAAGTATAAACTATAAATCATTCACAAATAAAATAGAATATAACAACAAATTATAACTAGCAAAAGTAAATATTACTCTTTTACTTATTTATTTGCTGCTGCCATTTACAGATGACCTGCCATCTAGTTTCTAAGACAGTCTTATTTTCACAATATGAAATTGTACATGTGCAGAATGCGAAACTTATTTAGTTCTTCTTATAAGTAATAATGATTAATAGCATAGCAGCTTTAAATATATGTAGACCTAAAAGTAATTAAGAAATCAAAATCTTAAAATTATTTGTTTATGAATAATATATAGACATATTATAAGTTCTAAAAAATTTTCTAACATAATAAGAATCTTGCAAAAATAGGCATACAGACAAAAAGCGTAATACAGAGTAACTCGAAAAGCTCATTGCTTAAAATATTCTGAATACAACGTAGTATCAAAAAGTGCCAATTTGGCTACAAGTAGAAGATAACGACAATATCTAACGCAATAATTGCGTAAGTATTACACACGAACATTACGGGCGCCGCTGTGCTATCTGACAGTGCAATTCTGTGATGAAACGCATGTATGCAAAAGATACAAGAAAGAATGGAAAATTGGAGCTCCGTAATAATAAAAAATATTGTATGGAAGTAATATACACGTAACGCCGGCATACTGGGATATTATAATAAAATAAATATTTTTATAAAAACATTATACAAAGTAAAGAGTAATGCTGGGTAACGCAGCCTACGTAATATTATTGTCCCAGGGAGGTGACCATCTCCTGGCGAAGTTCCCGGAAAGCGCTAGCCGGCAGTCGCTCAGGTCAACGCCACCTGGCCATCCGGCCTTCCTTTGTGGAGATGCTGCCGGGCCTAGACACTACAGTCGCAGATACGACATCCTGCAGTGTAGGGCCACGAGCCGAGTCTGTTTCACGACCTGTAGGTGGAAAGAGGGAAAATACCGTTTTTGGCGAGGTCCAGCTATCCCCAATCAATTTAGTTTAGTGTACTTTTTTGTCCGTATATCATATTTTACACTGTATTAGACATGTCATATTTACAGTTTTATGTAGAATAAAACAAAATTCTTAAAAATTTGTCATTGACACATAAAAACGATTTCATTGTAATAATGTTTTAGAGATAATCAGTATTGACACACAATGATGAAATACACTAATAGCCTACATTAACTTATGCAACAGGCTTGCATAATAAAGAAAGGTCTACAAACTCATGTATTTTTGCCACTCTGCTGAAAACACTAATAGATTTAGACAAAATCAAAACAAATTTTTTGGATCACATATGTTGACCATACTGCAGAAAATCTTTAAACACCCAGTGAAAATTATTTAAATCGTATTCGCATCAGTACACTCAATACACTTAGTCTATGTTCTCTTCTGTATTTTAGGCACTACGCTTCGTTTTCCGTTTTCCTTCTTTAAGAAAATTCGTTTAAACATGAAAAAGAAAATGTTTTCCTCCATTTCCAACTTCACATTTGTCCTATGGATTTGCCTGAAAGTACTTCCTCGCCTTATACCAATATCTAGAGATAAGACGTTCCTTCAGTTTTCTTTTGAAGGTCTCTTCTTCCCTCACGCCAAGTGGCAGTGTTACATAATAAGCTTCCTGCGTTTGCAGGGTTCCTATCCGTCATTTTCAATATTTTGCTGCAAATATGGTAGTTATCCCTAATTCGTGTGTTGTGGTTACATAAATCTCTATTTAGCGGTGCTGTGCAATTTACCATTAAAAGAAGTATTATCTCGTATTTGTGCAATCTTGGCACTGCCAATATTTTAAATTCTTTGAATTTGTTAGTTTAGTTATGCATCTGATGGCTTTCTTTAGAAGTTTTAAGATTCCGTGAATGTGAACATCTGCTGCTCCTCCCCATATTGGTATACAGTACAGTATGTGCAGGAAAATAAGTCCATGGTACATTTTAGCAAAGTTTCTGTGTCCATAGTTTATCTTATTCTTTTCATTAAGAATAGATTTGCACTTATTTTTGAACTGATCTTACCAACACGCTTTTTCCGTGTCAGAAATATTAACAGTCCACTTCTGCTAAGTCTGCATCCGCAATACTCAGAATAAATTCCTCTCAGCTTTTAGTTGTGCTTGTTTCAAATTTTGTACACATAATTTTCTTCCTGCTGATCAATAAATTATTTCGATCCGCATTTTCCAGATTCTTACCGATTCTGTTCTCCAAATCCTCCACTGAGTCCCTACATAGGGGTAAAGTTGTGTCATCGGAGTGCTCGTACATAATCATTTTTTCATTTACTGCAATGGGCATCTCAGTTATATACAAGATTCTGTGCTTTTCCGGATTTATGTTTTATTTCGACGCGCTGTTGTCGGTTTTCAACAAAAGTTTTTGTAATGTCAGCAACTTTTCCTCTTATGCCACAGCAGTCCAGTTTTTCTATAAGAACTTTATGACCGATACAATCAAAAACTTTGAAAGACCTAAGAACGCGCTAGACACTTCCCTTTGAACTTTGATGATCCAGTGCCTCAATGATATGTGTTCCAAAGTTTGCCACTGCAGTCTTAGTGGATCTCTTCTTTCTAAATCTATGTTGTGCTTCACTCAAGATATTTTGTTTCTCTATGAAGTCTTTAATCACTGCTTCTACTATTTTAGATAGAACAGTTGTGACCGTTAAGGGTCTATAGTTACCTGCATCTCCTTTCTCTCCTCCATTAAACAGTGGCACTGCCTTGCTCCTGTTGAAACGTTTTGGGTATTCTCTTTCCTTCATCAATAAATTTATTAAGAATACCAGAGGCTTTGCAAGACGTCTAGGACAGTGTTGGACCATTTTTGTTCATATTTATTTATTTATTTATTGTTCCGTGGGACCACATTAAAGAGAAGTCTCCATGGTCATGGAACGAGTCAATACATGAAATTATAACACGATTGTAGAAACAGATAAAATGAAATATAAGAAACATATTCAGTTGTAGATTGTAGAAACAGATAAAATGAAATATAAGAAACATATTCAGGCGACACGTCGTTAGTTTAAATAAAGAAAATCAAGAATGTAACACTGGAATTTGCTTAATTTTTTAGCTCTTCCAGGAGCTCCTCGACAGAATAGAAGGAGTGAGCCATGAGGAAACGCTTCAGTTTAGACTTAAAAGCGTTTGGGTTACTGCTAAGATTTTTGAGTTCTTGTGGTAGCTTATTGATAATGGATGCAGCAGAATACTGCACTCCTTTCTGCACAAGAGTCAGGAAGTGCATTCCACATGCAGATTTGAATTCTGCCTAGTATTAACTGAGTGAAAGCTGCTAACTCTTGGGAATAAGCTAATATCGCTAACAACAAACGACATTAAAGAAAATATATACTGTGAGGGCAATGTCAAAATTCCCAGACTATTGAATAGGAGTCGACAAGAGGTTTTCGAACTTACACCACACATAGCTCGAACAGCCCGTTTTTGAGCCAAAAATAGCCTTTTTGAATCAGAAGAATTACCCCAAAAAATAATACCATATGACATAAGCGTATGAAAATATGCGAAGTAGACTACTTTTCGTGTTGAAATGTCACTTATTTCAGATACTGTTCTAATGGTAAATAAAGCGGCATTTAGTTTCTGAACAAGATCCAGAACACGGGCTTTCCACAACAGCTTACTATCTATCCGTACGCCTAGGAACTTAAACTGTTCCGTCTCGCTTATAACATGCCCATTCTGTCTGATTAAAATATCAGTTCTTGTTGAATTGTGAGTTAGAAACTGTAAAAACTGAGTCTTGCTGTGATTTAGCATCAAATTATTTTCCACAAACCACGAACTTATTTCATGAACTACATTATTTGATAATGTTTCAATATTACACACAAGATCCCCTTACCAAGCTGGTGTCATCAGCAAACAGAAATATTTTTGAATCACCTGTAATACTAGGAGGCATATCATTTATATAAATAAGAAACAGCAGTGGCCCCAGCACCGATCCTTGGAGAACGCCCCATTTAACAGTGCCCCATTGGGACTGAACATCATTACCACTCTCAATATTGCGGAGAATTACCTTCTGCTTTCTGTTCTTAAAGTAAGAGGCGAACCAATTGTAAGCTACTCCCCTTACTCCATAATGTTCCAACTTCTGCAGTAATATTTTGTGGTCAACACAGTCAAAAGCCTTCGTTAAATCAAAGAAAACACCTAACGTTCGCAACCTTTTATTTAATCCGTCCAAAACCTCACAGAGAAAGAGACTACAGCATTTTCAGTTGTTAAGCCATTTCTAAAACCAAACTGTACATTTGACACAAATTATGTGAATTTAAATGCTGCAGTAACCTTGTATATACAACCCTCTCGATAACTTTAGCAAACACCGATGGCTTAGAAATAGGTCTATAATTATCATCATTATCCCTGTCTCCCTTTTTATAAAGTGGCTTCACTACCGAGTACATTAATTGGTCAGGAAACCGACCACTACTAAAGGAAAAGTTACAGATATGGCTAAGTACTGGGCTAACATACATAGAACAATACTTCAGTATTCTGCTAGATACCCCGTCATATCCATGAGAGTTCTTGGTCTTTAGTGATTTAATTATTAAGTCACTTTCCCTCTTGTCAGTATCATGGAGGAGCATTTCAGGTAACAGTCTCGGAACACTTTTTTTTTCTAAGAGCGCTATATGATTCCCTGTTAGGACTAGGTTTCTATTTAGTTCACCTGCTATATTCAGAAAGTGATTATTAAATACTGTACATATATGCGACTTATCAGAAACACGGACATTCCCACTACGCACTGATTCTATATCCTCGACCTGTCTCTGCAGACCAGCCACTTCCTTTACGACTGACCATATGGTTTTAATTTTATCATGAGACTTAGCTATTCTATCTGCATACCACATACTTTTTACCTTCCTAATAACTTTTTTAAGCGCCTTACAATACTGCTTGTAATGGGCTACTGCATTTAGATTGTGACTGTTTTTAACGTTTTGATATAATTGCCACTTTGTTCTACAAGATATTCTTATACCTTTAGTCAGCCACCCAGGCTGCCTGTTTGTGCTAGTACCCTGTTTTGAACGTTCTAACGGAAAGCAACTTTCAAAGAGCACGAGAAAAGTCTTGAGGAAAGCATTATATTTATCGTCTACTGTATCAGCACTATAAACATCTTGCCACTCTTGTTCCTTGATAAGGTTTACAAAAGTCTCTACAGCAACTGGATCAGCTTTCCTAAAAAGTTGGTAACTATATTTAACACGTGTTGCAGCACAAAAATCTTTTAGACTTAAAATTTGTGCATCATGATCTGAAAGGCCATTCACCATTTTGCTAACAGAATCCCCTTCTAGTAATGACGAATGAACAAAAATATTGTCTATGGTTGTTCTACTGTTCCCTTGCACTCTCGTTGGAAAGAATACGGTTTGCATAAGATTATATGAATTAAGGAGGTCTAGCAGCATCCTTTTCCTTGCACAATCACTTATACAATTTATATTGAAGTCACCAAATATCTAGCTTTAGCAAAAATGTTGTGAACTCGGAGTCTGGGGATCTGTAAATAACAACAGTTACAAGTTTAGCTCCACTAAATTTAACCACACCTGCACAACATACAAACACCTTTTCAGTGCAGTACTTTGAAACATCAATTGACTCAAATGGGATACCGTTTTTCACATACATGGCTACTCCCCCAGACCGCAAAGAGCTCCTAGAAAAGCTGCCAGCCAACCTGTATCCTGGTAGAGGAAGCCTCTGAATTATCTCCTTATTTAAGAAGTGTTCAGATATAACAATAATTTCAGAGTCAACATCTATAAGCAGTTCACTAACTTTATCTCTAATGCCTTGTATGTTTTGATGAAATATACTAATTCCCTCATTAATCGGATACCTAAGCTTTGTCGAAAGTGGTTTCTTTGTTAGAGAGACTTCCCTTAAGCAGGAATACCTGTCAGCTGACTTCAATCTAAAAAAGGTACAGCTCTAACACCCACAACTACCGGAATTTTCCCATGAGTGATCCCACCACCCCCACCTATGCTGTCACCTATAAGCTTTGCCAACCTCCCCTTTCCATACCTGCTGAGGTGCAGGCCATGTCATCCAAACCTTCTGTATTTTTGTTTTTTAGTGCTACGGTTTTTTAAACTTCCATTTCATCCATAGGGAGTAGGTATAAACTGTCAGCCAGTCTTCTGCGAATTTATATGCTATGCGTTTTGTTTTAGACGTTTCTCCACTATAGCTATGTAGTAGTAACTGAAGATATTAGAATATGTTGTATTTCGAATTTTTGTGGCTAGCCTTTGCTTCTCTTACAATCTTAGCGTATCTGTTTTTCTTGCACCTGTAAGCCTCAGGACGATCATGTTTTTTGTCTTTCTGATAATTTTAACAGAGCTCAATCAATTCATCACTTTCTTTTAAATTTCTATGGTGTACAATTTTTTGTTTGGTGCAGCCCTTATAGTACTGCATATTTCAGGTCAAGCTATGTCATTGTGGTGTCTTAACACATCACAGAAACATTCCCAGCTTTTTTCTGCAATGGCTTCTATGTACACATCATCCTACTTTTCTGCTTTTAGAAAAACTTCTAGTCTACTCAAATTTCCAAGTTTAGTTTGTCTAAATTCGACCATTGCGTTCTCCTCATTTTTTATACTATCTCGCAGTTCGATTGTTTATCCAAAGTGGTCTGTAATAACAGTATTTACAACACGAACTTTTTGTCTTTCTGTACGTATATTTGAGAGAACATCGTCTGTTAATGTGCTTGATGTTTCTTACTATCTTGTTGGTTTTTTTAGATGAAACTGGAGAATGTTTAGACAACATCGTTCTTGTGAAACATAACTAGCTCTTTATTCGCATAAAGTGTTGAGTGCTATTGACAAGGGATTTCAGTTCGGTTCCGTATTTCTGGATTTCCAGAAGGCTTTTGACACTGTACCACATAAACGGCTTGTAGTGAAATTGCATGCTCAGTTATGTGACTGGATTTGTGACTTCCTGTTAGAGAGGTCACAGTTCGTAATAACTGACCGAAAGTCATCGAGTAAAACAGAAGTGATTTCTGACGTTCCACAAGGTAGTATTATAGGCCCTTTGGTCTTCCTTATCTACATAAACGATTTGGGAGACAATCTAAGCAGCCGTCTTAGGTTGTTTGCAGATCACGCTGTCGTTTAGCGACTAATAAAGTCATCAGAAGATCAAAACAAAGTACAAAACGATTTAGAAAAGATATCTGAATGGTGCGAAAATCGGCAATTGACCCTAAATAACTAAAAGTGGGAGGTCATCCGCATGGGTGCTAAAAGGAATCCGTTAAACTTCGGTTACACGATAAATAAGTCTAATATAAAGGCCGTAAATTCAACTAAATACCTAGGAATTACAATTACGAACAACTTAAATTGGAACACATAAAAAACGTTGTGGAGAAGGCTAACCAAATACTGCGTTTTATTGGCACGACACGTAGAAAATGTGACAGGTCTACTAAGGAGACTGCCTACACTACGCTTATTCGTCCTCTTTTAGAATACTGCAGCGCGGTGTGGGATCCTTACCAGGTAGGACTGACGGAGAACATCGAAAAAGTTCAAAGAAAGGCAGCACGTTTTGTACTATCGCGAAATATGGGAGAGAGTGTCACATGATACAGGATTGGGGCTGGACATCATTAAAAGAAAGGCGATTTTCGTTGCGACGGAATCTTCTCACGAAATTCCAATCACCAACTTTCTCCTCCGAATGCGAAAATATTTAGTTGACACCAACCTACATAGGGAGAAACGATCACCACGATAAAATAAGGGAAATTAGAGCTCGTACGAAAAGATATAGGTGTTCGTTTCTTAGAGAAATGTTAAGGCACTTAAATATGATTTGCAGAGTATCCACGTAGATGTCTGTCTTCATAATGTCATGAACACTTCCTGTGTAACTACTGTCTGTCAGCATATATATTTTTAACTCACCTGCTAGTATTACAAAAATGTATTTCTTCATGAATCTCTCCAATAGCACATCAACTTCCTGTAAAAAGTTTTCAGTGCTTGAGTTAGGTAAGCGATATAGTCCTATTAAAAGCATCTTTCTCTGATGAGCTTTATTTGCACTGCTACTGCTTCGAAGCAAGAACCTGTGCAGTTTGTGATCTTTCGTGTAGTGCAGTCCTCTGCTTTGCTATCTACTCATATTGCTACTCCCCCAAGTTTATGTTCAGTTCTGCTATAATATGCTACATTTTTGTACACCCTTCGATTGAGACCTTTAATTCATTCTCCTTTAAATATTGCTCTATCACTATTAAAATAATTGAGTACTTCAGCTGTTAATAAGCCTTCTATTTCTCCTGTTAGATGCATATTTGACTTTCTGATGCAGAATTTTTAAGGTGTAATTTTTTCATGTTTTGCCTTTTTGTTTTATGGTTTTGTTTTCCTACCTCTGGCTACAAGAATTTTGGTCCTTTTACGTGGGCTTCCTGTTTATTGTGCTTCTTTCTATGGTTCCAGGTGGTGCCCCAGCAGGTTTCTGAAGACCAACTGCTGATGTTTGCACTACCCTTGCTGTTGATGCTGGAAATATTACTAATTCTGTGGTTGGTAGCTCCTCTGTTGTCGATGATGCTTTCTTTGATGGTAAGTTTACAATTTCTGCAGATGAGGTAATTTTAGATGAATCTTGTGTTTCCACTTGTTCGTCAGTTGGCGAAGCATTTTTCTCTTTCACAGTATGTGTAAGAAGGTGTTTTAGTAAAACGTAAATGTCGTGTGAGTAGGGCCTCCCGTCGGACAGACCGTTCGTCGGGTGCAAGTCTTTGACGCCATTTCGGTGGCTTGCGCGTCGATGGAGAAAGTCTCCGACCCAGCCGGGAATCGAACCCGTGCCCTTAGGATTGACATTCTGTCGCGCTGACCACTATTTTTGTTTTTATTTATTCATTTTGTTCGGTATTGTTCGTTACTTTTGGTCTGGGCGGACGACACATGATACCCGTTCAAGTTGATCGTTGATTCCTTTACTCAGTTTTTTTATTACAGAGGGGTAGCGCCCCTCTGACCGAACACGCTGAGCTACCGTGCCGGCTACAACTCAGCTACCGGCTGTTTTAGTCTGTCCTTGTAATTTCAGGAAGAATCACCCCGATTATGTTTGCTGGATCACTAAGTACAATTTTCTTTATTCTTTGGCTAGATATGACACTACCCATTACTTGGCTACACCATCAATCCCACAAAACTTCAGTTATTTAAGAAAATACTGTGATTTACACAGTCAGATGTCTTAGATAGGTTGCAGGAAATAACAACCAATGTTATTTTGTAATTTAATGCTTGTAAAATTTAGCGAATCAACACATGTATGGCCTTCTCAGTAGAACAACTCTTCTGAAATCCAAACTGTGATTTACTGAGGATATTATTGGTTTTCATGTCGGATACTGTTCTAGACCATATCTGTCAAAAATTATGGGAAATGATGTCAGCTGTGAAATAAGTCGGTAATTGCTGCTATCTCTCCTGCCATTTTTCTTAGGTTTAAGAACGGCATACTTCAAACTCTCTGGAAAAATGCCTTAAGTTAGTGATACATTACATATTTCAGATAAAAATGGACTTATTATACTGGAACAAATCTGTCAGAACTGGAACAATTCTGTCAGAAACACCATCAAATCCAAATGAGCTTTTATTTTTGAGAGAATATATAATTTTCTGAATTTCAGTCTCGACCCGCGCGTCGATGGGGATGAAATGATGATGATTAAGACAACACAACACCCAGTCCCTGAGCGGAGAAAATCTCCGACCCAGCCGGGAATCGAACCCGGGCCCTTAGGATTGACAGTCTGTTACGCTGACCACTCAACTACCGGGGGCGGACTTAACAGAGGTAAAGGCGCCAGAGGGGCAGTCCTGACGTTGCGGATGATAACGGACGCAAGACTGAAGAAAAATCAAGACACGTTCACAGGGTCTGACGATCTGGCAAAAGCGTTCGGCAATGCAAAATGGTGCAAGATGTGCGAAATCCTAAGGGAAAAGGGAGTAAATGATAGGGAAAGACGGGGTATATACGATATGTAAAAGAACCAAGAGGAAATAAGAGTCGAGAATCAAGAACGAAGTACACGTATTAAAAAGGGTGTAAGATGGGGATGTAGTCTTTCGCTCCTGCGGTTCGATCTATACGTCGAAGGAGTAATGACGAAATAAAAGAAAGGTACAAGAGTGACAGTAATGTTAAAGGTGAAAGGATATCAGTGTTAAGATTCGCTGATGACATAGGTCTCCTCAGTGAAAGTGAAGGATTACAGGACCTGTTGAATGGAATGAACGGTCTAATGAGTATAGAACATGGACTGGGGATAAAACGGAGAAAGACGAAAGTAATGAGAGTAGAAGAAATGAGAACAGCGAGAAACTTAATATCGTAATTGGTGATCATGAAGTTGACGAAGTTAGGGAATTCTATACCTAAGCAGAAAAATAACATATGATGGACTGAGCAAGGACGACATATAAAGCAAACTAGCACTGGCAAAAAGGGCATTCCTGGTCAAGATACGTCTACTAGTATCAAACATAGGCCTTAATATGAGATAGAATTTTTTGAGCATGTACGTTTCGAGCACAGTATTGTATGGCAGTGAGACATGCACTGTGGAAAAACCGGAACACAAGAGAATAAAAGCATTTTAGATGTGGTGCTACAGAAGAATGTTGAAAATTAGATGGAATGATAAGGTAAGGGAAGAGGAGGTTCTCCGCAGAATCTGCGAATAAAGGATGTATGGAAAACATTGACAAGAAGGAGAGACAGGATGATAGGACAGTAACTTCCATGGTACCAGAGGGATGCATAGAGGATAAAACTGTAGAGGAAGACAGAGACTGGGATACATCCAGCAAATAATTGAGGACGATGACTGCAAGTGCTACTCTGAGATGAAAAGGTTTGCACAGGAGAGGAATTCGTAGCGGGTCGCATCAAACCAGTCAGAAGACTGATAACCAAAAAAAGTGCTTATTTCACTATCTAGATTTCGTCGTAGGCCATTTTCGAGGGTTAAAACGTTAAAAATCTTCCAATGTGTGTGAAATACAAGTCATCGTCGAAAATTGCATATCAGTTCATACTAACCAGATGTCTCGTAAGCGTGAGGACATACGTGGGATACATAAAAAGGCTGGAAATTTGCATGGATGGCAAATTTAGTGAAGCTGTGATGTAAAAACATCAACTTGATGTTTAGGTACAGTAAAATCAAACTTGCACCTGTGTTTTTTTAAGTCTAATTTACATCGCAGCTTCAATACATTTGACAAGCATGCAATTTTCCAGCCTTTTGATGTACCGCAGATACGTTCTCACATTTACTTACGAGACGACTGGTTTCTGTAATCTGAAATGTGTTTTTTCACACAAGTCTACGATTTTTGGGGTTGTAACATTTGAAAATAGCCTAAGGCAAGATGGTGAAATGAACACATTATATACAGTCAAATGACGGAAATATAGCTTCGAAAATTTTACGTGATTGTGGCTCCAGAAAACTTCAAGCATGCCGGTTAATATTTTTTAGGCTACAATTACCTAATGTTAGATCACTAGGCTGCACCTGTTACACAGGGCAGGCACTCTATCAGTATAACAGTATCTTTAGGTTAGTCTTCGATCTGTTTCTGTTTGCTCAATTATTTAACAGTAAAGCGGAAAGTAGTTCGAACAGAAATCGTAAAAGCGTGCAAGAACAGTGAATTGCAAGTAGCTCAGGGCCAAAACTGGTTATCCCAGTGATTAGCCTCAACGTTAAATTTCCAATATTGTAAAATTATTTCTACGCTGATTATTAAGCAAAACTCCCATAATTAAATGTAACTTGTTAATTTCAATGAATATGAAAATAAACTGTGCCTTTTGGTATACGTATTCCGTTCACCCACACACGTTACAAAAAGCCTCATGTCCATTTCGTCCACGTTTCAGGCTTGGAAATGGATCCATGCGTTCTTCTCGGAAGTGAACTTTTCGCTTTGACAACATTTTGATTTTAAACTACCATGTAATGATGTCAAGTAACTGTGGATAGTCTTCAAATTGTGAATTACACCCCATGCAGTTGAATATTAATCTCAAACAAATCACAGAACAAGAGATACGAACACCGGGCAGTAGCCGGAAATATAGGAACCGGAAACTGCGTAATTCACAGAGAATCGAATATTGCACTGCTTCCGCTGTCACTGTTAGCTCGAGATCGGCGATGTATAAATGTTCTTGATAAGAAAGTAAAGTATTATGGACAATTTCGTCAGCCACGGCGAAGCCGTCTGCAAAGCTCTCTGGCAAGGAGTGATGAAATATTTGAACGGTGGTCGGCAGTAAGACTCAAGTTAATAATAAAAAAAATTAAATCACTGACTACTATTGTGAATCTCTTCGTCCAGGACATACCTCTTCTAGCATAAACTCGCGGACTGCCCGCCAGATCTGCGACGTTTGGCTACCCCGTTCACAAGATACGTTAATCCCTCCAGACATCCGTGGTTTTTTACGTCTGTGTTTAATGTCCTATCCGATTAGCTTATGCGGAAAGTTGTTTCCAGACATCATATGAATTTATCATGGAATATTTTCAGAACGAAATTTTCACTCTGCGGCGGAGCGTGCGCTGGTATGAAACTTTCTGGCAGGCTAAATCTTTGTGCCGGACCGAGACTCGAAGTTTGTCTTTTGGGGGAAAGCGCTCTGTCGATTGAGCTGCCCAAGCACAACTCACGACCTGTCCTCACAACTTTACTTCCGCCAGTATCTCGTCTCCTAGTTTCATGGAATATTTTATTTGTAAAGTTCCGTCTGATTATATAAAATGTACAATTTACAATTACCAGTTTCGGCCATTGCCATCATCAGATCTGTTACAAGTATAAAAACAGTGGTGTAACAACCTAAGTTCGATTAGCTGAAGTAAAATTTACAACAGGCCTAGTGATACATAAGGAAAATAAAAAAATATTAGCATAATTAAGAGCCATATGTACCATTAAAAGATCCTGATGTCAGCATCTATCTATCTAGATACGAAACCGCCTGCGATCACAGAGGTAGAGAGAGATTCTAAAACAACCAAAAGGACAACAGAGCTCCAGGAGAAGATGGTCTTATCTCCGATATCTGAAAACTCGAAGACAAATACATCACAAACAAAAATTCTCAGAGAAATACGGAGTACAGAGAAAATTCCACGGGAATGGAAACGTGCTTTGATTCACCCATTTCACAAAAATGGCGACAAAACAGACCCTAACAGTTACTCAGGTATCTAATTATTAACGGTCACCTACAAAATTCCCTCCAAGACAGACTAAACCACAAGCTGATACAAAGGCAGGTGAACACCAGGTAGACTAAACCACAAGCTGATGCAAAGGCAGGCAGCTCAACACCAGGTAGGCTTCACAAAAGGTAGATTTCGAACTTGCGAACGCTCCTGAAGGTCGGAAAGACGAACAACCCAGTAATCACATTCGTAGACTTTAAGAAGGCCTGCGACTCAGCAGACAAGCAGATTCTCTTCGACACCCTACAAGAATATGGAATAGACAGAAAAACCAAGACACGCGTACAGTAAATACTTTTAGGCACCACATCCAAAATTAAATTTAGGGGAGGAATTTCAGACCCATTCGACGATCCCTCATCGCTTTTATTCAACATGACCCAGGACAACGTTATCAAACGATGGCAAGGAAAAGTAAAATGGGATTCAGTTAGGAAGAACAGGTGCGTAGAAGCAATCACAAAATGCCTGGCATTTGCAGATGACTTGGCAATACTCAGCAACAACAGACAAGAAGCACTGAATACTTAAATGAAGTCTCTGTTTCAAAACAGGTCTACAGATAACATGTGAGAAAACGTAATACATGGAAAGAAAAAAACAACAGCGCACAAGTCATGCTCACAAAATACGGAAGAGTTAACAGAGTGTAAAAATATCTCGGGGAATATACACAAATAGGGGGATCAAACAAGGCACTTAACATAGAACGAATAGAAAAACTTCAGAAAGCGTATGAATTGACATGGACACACTGCAATAAAACAAACATTTCAAGACAGGCCAAACTCAGGCACTAGAATACCCTCGTACAACCAGAAGCACTCTACGCATCAGAACCGTTCACAGTCGGAACATCAAGAATGGAAGAGACAAAAAAAAAAGTAGAATAATGATGGTATACGGATGTCGAGATGAACCAAAGAATTACACAAACACGGAGACAGACTCACAGACATGATCAGGGAACGCCGACTAACGTTCTACCGACTCATTCATAGATGAACAACAGGTTGAGGAAGAGGACTTCTGCTATAGTAGGCAGTTCGATCACAAAAGACCTATTGGTTTCAAGAAATAGAAGACCGAAAACAAGCAGGAATCTGTAGGGAAATGATAAATGAATGACACAAGTTCAGAAACAAAATTATGAACTCGAAGTTTGAAGTAAAAGAAAGGAAGAAAAAAGAGAAATTTGGACAGAGTAAAGGAAAGAAGAACACGGCCAAACAATGAAGAGGTTTAGGGAAGAAAAAAAGAAGAAAAAAAACAAGAAAAATTACTAATCATGTAACATTCAAGTTAATCACTGTGTTAAGGGCAAAATATGTAATAATAATAAAATAATAATTATAATTATTATTACAACAAATCCAGGTACAAGTATGTGTTGGCGATGACCTGGGCGCGTTCTGTATTCATGACGGCAGTAGAGAGCACTAATATAAAGGTATATGAGCAACCAATCCCGTAAATTCAATAGCTAAAATGCAGTATGCATAGTCATTAATTAAAATTACCTCGTATTGCAGAATGAGCAACTGACAATAAAATATAAACTGACAGATAAAATTTAGAAATAAAATCCATACATATAATCCACCTAAATCTTGAAAAAGCAATAATAGAACTCTCCTATACTGGAAAAGTAAACAACACATAATTGTGTAAAAGTAGTAAGTTTAAAAGAAACATCACATCCATAAATCGAAACCTTTCAGCATTACGACAAAATTAAACATAACTTAATTAACAAGGCAGTGACTATTAATTAAAAACTCGATAGTCGATGACACATTCGAAGTGGAATCTTTTCGTTGTTTTTTTGGGGTCATCACTCTTCCCCCAAAAGTTTTTACTCTCTATAGCTCCCTCTCGTATCTCGGAAGTTATTCCTTGATTTCTTGACACATGCTCTATTATCTTGTCTCTTCTTCTTGTCAATATTTCCCACATGTTTCTCTACAAGCCGAATCTGTGGAGAACCTCCTTATTTCCTGTCTTATCTGTCCAACTGATTTTCAACATAGTACCGCATCTCAAATACTTTGATTCTCTTATTTTGTGATTTCTCCACATTTTATGATTTATTTTCATATAATGTTGTGTTCCAAAAGTACATTCTCAGAAATTTCTTCCTAAAATTTTGTAGGCTTCTTTTAGCCAGCAATGTTGTCTTAGTTTGTACTAGTCTGCTTTACCGCCCTTCTTGTTCGCCCATTAGGCGTTATTTTGTTTCCAAGGTAGCAGAATTCCTCTACTTTGACTACTTCTGGGTCATAAGTTTTCATGTTTAGTGTATTGCTAATTTCATTTGTGCTAGTCCGCACCAGTTTCGTCTTCCTTCGGTTTACTCTCAGTCCATAGTGGTGACATGTCGACTTGTTCCATGAATCATCAATAACGTAGTATCTGATGCCCCCCCCCCCCTCCCCCCGCTTCGCGGAGTGGTCGCGCGGCTTGAGGCGCGAAATTGCGGGGACCCTCTCTCCGGAGGTTCGAGTCCACCCTCGGGCATGGGTGTGTATCTTGTTCTTAGCATAAGTTAGTTTAAGTAGTGTGTAAGTCTAGGGACCGATGACCTCAGTCGTTTGGTCCCTTAGGAATTCACACACGTTTGAACATTTTTTGTCAACCCCCCATTATGCATCTTAGATATGGAGATTTTAGCCAACATTTGTGTTCTGTACTTAAAAGCTTGGTTACGTTAATTCTGCTACATCATTTTGTTTAGGCCTAACATAAAATGACAGCTATGTTTTGTAACTACTTATGCACTTAATTTGACAGTTCACAATCATGTTTTAGGTAGCAATTCCGACAGGTATGTATCTATGTGTGTGTAGTTATTTATTTATTTTACGTGTGGAAATTCTGCACAGCTTTTGTATAATTTTTTACGCAAATATCTACTTCCGAACATTTATTTTATATCTGTAATTGCTTCTTCAGTGTACATACTGAACAGAATGTGAAAGATTGCATTCTCGTCTTACACCTTTATAAGTGTGGTTCTTATGAATAGTGCACGTAGAGACTTCAGAAACGTTATGCTACACTAAGGCCATTGCGCAACAAGGGCGGCCCAGAGTCAGAAGAGGGTTCTGGTTGCTGGTTTCCTGCGGATACGGTTCAGCCGCGGCACGGATATCAGGTGCAGTGTGCGAGTGAAAAGGCGCAGCAATTGGAAACATATCCCGAAGTTAAATTACGCAGGTCAGTACAATTCTTGTGGGAAAAACATCTAAATTGCTCGCAGATTCACCTTGAAAATATGGCGGTATATGGACCAAATACAGTGCCGTGTCCAGCTGTAGTGAGATGGTGCCAAATGTGAACTGTCTCTCTTGTGCTTTTACGTTCCCCAAAGCCAAACAAATAGTCATCTACATATAGTCGATTTTCTTTTCTATTCTTCTGTACATTATGAGATATTGATTGTACAATATTCCTCGCACATATTTGCCCTTGTTGTCTACGGAACTTCGTGGATGTCATTTTCCCGAAAGTCTGATGATATGTCCCCAGACTCACAGACTCCACAAACCAACCAAAAAAGGCGTTTCGTTGCCATTTCTCCCGGCATTTTTAAAAATTCCGAGAGAATGTTATCCGTCCCTTCCACCTTATTTGACCAGAAGTCTCCCAAGATTCTGTTAAACCGTGACTCTCACACTGGATTCCCTATGTCTTCCGTATCGATACCCGTTTCTTCTTCTGTCACTTCATCAGACATTCCTTCCATCGTAGAGGCCTTCAGCGTACTATCTCCACTTGTATGATCCACATTTAACGGCGGAATTCCTCTTGCACTTTTAATGTTGGTGATTTTGCTTTTAATTTCACCGAAGGCTGTTTCGACTTTCTATATTCTGAATCAGTCCTTCCGACAACTATTATTTTTTCCATTTGTTGCTGTTTGCTGACTTCATTCCTATACGATTTATATTGCTTTCTACCTGTCTGTTCCTGATCAGTTTTGTACATCCTCTATTCGTCGATCAGTTGGAATATCTCTTCCATTACTCGAGGTTTCTTTCTCAATTACCTTCCTTGTACTTATATTTCTCTATCCAACTTCTGTGACTGTCCTTTTTAAAGAGGTCTATTCTTCTTTTGCTAAAATGCCTATTGTGGTATTCATTATTGTAGTATATAAAACCTTAGAGAGCTTCAAATGCTTATTATCATTCCTCTGTACTTCAGTACCCCATTTTGCTCCACACTGAATCTCCCGGATGATTCTCTTAAACTCAGTAATTACTAAACTGTTAGCTGAGTCTGTATCTAGTCCAGGATACGCCTTGAAGTTCATTATCTGATTTCGGAATTTCTTTTTGACCAATATCAAACCCAGATGTAATCTTCCATGTCTCCATGGTTTCTCCAAGCGTTTCTCCTCTCCTTATGACCTTTGAACCATGCCTTCTCTGTTACTAACTGAAATTTATTTTTACAATACAATTAGTCTATTTCCTCTCATTCCTGTTGCTGCTGTCCTTAGCGCGGAGAGTGGATTGATGCAGCTCCCCACGCTAGTTATCGTGTGCAAGACTCTTCATCTCTTTACAACTACCGCAGCCTGCATCTCTTTGAACTTGATTACTGTTTTCATCCCTGCTGTACCTCTACAATTTTAACCTCCCGCACTTTCCTCCATTACTAAATTGACAATCATTCGATGCCTCTGGACATGTTCTACCATCTTATCACTTTTTTAGGCAAACTGCGCCATAAATTTCTTTTACCGACGATTCGAATCAGTACCTCCTCATTAGTTATTCGATTTACACATCTTAAAAGCTTTTAATCTCTTCTTGTCTGTAGTGGTTGTTGTCGTTGTATCCGAATCCCTCTCCGGCTGCTACCGGGTCTGGGTGCTGACGAGTCCTCTCCATTTGGCTCGGTCCTCCCACCACTTTTCTTGCTCCACTTGCTGCCAGGTCACACCTCTCCTATCCACAGATATTCTCACTCCCGTTTTCCACCGTGTTGGCTTGGGCGCCCTCTAGGTCTGTTTCCATCCATCTTCAGTTCTTCCATAATTTTGGGAAGTCTCTGCCCACGCATTCTCTTAGCATCCCTGTACTATCTTAATCTATTTTTTCGATTTCTTCTCTCATACTTCCTTATTTAAGGTATTTTCTGATATCTACATTCCTTACTCTTTCCATTCTTGTTTTTCCCTTAACTGCTCTGAGAAATTTCATTTCCCCTGCTTGCAGTCTGCTCCAGTCCCTTTCTGTCCTTGTCCATGTTTTTCCTCCATAGGTGACAATAGGGAAGTAATAACTCTTATACATAAGGAGTCTTGATTTTTCTGAAACTTCCTTATTCCAAATCAAGTGTTTTATTGTATGGTAGAAATTGCTTCCTTTCTGTAACCTCCTATTAATTTCGTTGGTCCGCCGCTTGTTGTCTCGCGGTAGCGTTCTCGCTTCCCGAGCACAGGGTCCTGGGTTTGATTCCCGGCAGGGTCAAGGATTTTCACCTGCCTCGAGATGACTGAGTGTTGTGTCGTCTTCATCGTCATCATTCATCCCCATTACGGTCGGAGGAAGGCAATAGCACAGCACCTCCACTAGGACCTTGCCTAGTATGGCGGTGCGGATCTCCCGCATCGTTTCCCTACGCTCTGTGAAGGAGTATGGGACTTCATCATCATTAATTTCGTTGGTTATTCTTCCATCACTAGATATTTCACTCCCTAAATAAATGAAACTGTCTACCACTTTGAGGGGTTCTCCATTCAAAGTAATATTCCCGTTGATCCTTCTTTCTCTTCCAAATACCATTACTTCACTCTTATCTTTATTTATTTTTAATCCATATCTTTTCATTATTTCCTTCCATGCATCAAGTTGTAATTGTACATCTACCTCTTTAACGCCCCCACGCCCGGGTTCCCGGGTTCGATTCCCGGCAGGGTCAGGGATTTTCTCTGCCTCGTGATGACTGGGTGTTGTGTGATGTCCTTAGGTTAGTTAGGTTTAAGTAGTTCTAAGTTCTAGGGAACTGATGACCATGGATGTTACGTCCCATAGTGCTCAGAGCCATTTGAACCATTTGAACCATCTTTAGCGTCAGATATTACCATATCATCTGCAAAAATCATCTTTTTGTCTTTTTCTTTTACTATATCTTTAACTGCCCTATGCATTCCCTCCATCACAACATTAAAAAGTGCAGGAGATAGAATACTTCCTTGTTTAAGTCCTTGTCTTATTTCGAAGTATTCAGAGTTCCCCAATGGTGTTCTAATTCTACAATTGTGTCCTATGTACGTTGTCTTTGTTACATTAATGTATCCATCTTCTATACCTATTTTCTTCATGTCTTCCCAGAGTATTTCCCTGTTAACTGAGTCATATGCCTTTTTTATGTCTATAAAAACCATTATCACCCTTTTGTTATACTCCCAACTTTTATTCATCAGTTGATGGATAGAAAATATCAGATCGATTTTGCTTCTTCCTTTCCTAAACCCATGCTGTTCTTCGCACAGCTCCTTTTCTACTTTTTCACTTATTCGATTTAGTAAAATTATTTCAAAAATCTTGCCTATATGATTCATAAGGGTTATTCCTCTGTAGTTTTTACAAAGTCTTTTATTGCCTTTTTTGAAGATGGGAACAATGTCTCCTCTTCTCCAGTCGTCAGGTATTGTACTATTTCTCCACACTATCGTACTCTATACACCCACTGCATTACCACTGGACCTGCTGCTCTTATCACGTCCACTGATCCTTCGTCAGGTCCTGGGGATTTCCCCCATTCATCTTCTTCACGGCTATTTCCATTTCTGCCGGTGTAATTTGTCCTAATTCTGCTTTCCAACTTCTTTCAATTTCTCCATTATTTGTTGTTTCCTCGTGTACCTGCTCCTCAGTTTTTAACAGTTTTTTAAATATTCTTTCCAGAGGTCTTTTCTATTCCCTGGACCTTCAATCACAGTACCATCCTCTGTTTTCATCTTTACTGGTACTTCAGAAGTCTTCCTTTTATTTTTCATCATTTATAGAACATTTTCTTATTCCTCTTCACATCTTCTTCAAGTTCTTTTTGTAAACTCTTCCCATGCCTTTTTCTTTGCTGTTTCCACTATTTCTTGGCACTTCTTCTTTTCCTCGTCATTTTTAGTTTTCCAACACTTTCTCCAAGCTACTTGGTTATTGTACACATTTCTCTTCTGTGCAAGGTTACACTCCAGACAAATATCTTCAAAAAATAGTTAAATTTATATTAGATGTTAACAAATTTCGATTTTTCAGAAATGCTTTTCGTGTTTCGGCCATCATCTGTTATTTTACTGTCCAGGTAACAAAGCTCATCTACTAGTATTTCAGTTAAACTTTTATTGGTTGAGCATCACCTGATTTAGTTCGATTACATTTCATTACCTTTGTAAGATTGTTGTGGATGTTCATTTCATAATCCCTTTTCAGGAAATTATCCATTGAATCCAAGTGGTGTACCCTTCTTGCTGTCTCTGACGGAACTACAATGTCACTGGCAAACCTGAAAGATATTATTTCTTCTCCCTAAGCCACAATTTCCTTTCAAAATTTCTCTTTAATTTCGTTCATGTTTGCTCACTGTACTGGTCGAACAACTTCGGGGCCAAGCTACAACCCTGTCTCACTCACTTCTCAACCAGTGCTTCCCTTTCGTGTTCTTCGACTCCTATAACTGCAGTGTAATTTCGGTAAAAGTTGTAAAAAACTTTTCATCCTCTGTATTTCATCCCTTCTATTTCCAGAAATACAAAGAGTATATTCTACTCAACATTTTCAAAACTTTATCTAAATCTACAAATGCTATTAAAGGCGATTTGCCAAATTTGTCTAAATCTACAAATGCTATAAAAGTAGATTTGCCTCTCTTTAACTCATCTTCTGAAGAAGTTGTAGGGTCAGTATTGCCTTCCGAGTTCCTACATTACTCCACAATCCAAACTGATTTTCCACGAGTACGGCATCTATAAGTTTTTCTGTTCTTCCATAAAGACTCTGTGTTCGTTTTTTGCGACAATGTTTCATTTAACTGCATGTTCAGTATCATTCATACCTGTCAGCACCTGCTTTCTTAGGAACTGGAATTATTATATTCTTCTTGAAGTCTGAGGGTACTTCGCTTGTCTCACATATCCTACGCATCGGGTGTAATACTTTCGTCACGGCTGGTTCTCCCAAGGATGTCAGAAATTCTGAGGAAATGTCATGTACTTCAGGAACCTTGTTCCAACTTATATCTTTCAGTGGTCTGTCAAATTTTGCCCGCAGTATCATATCTCCCATCTCATCTTCATCTACTTCCTTTTCCTTTTCTGTATTATTGCTTTTAAGTTCATTACCCTTGGGGGGTCTCTCCGCCATTTGTGCTTGCTTACACAGTCTTACATTTCTTCTCCAGCTACTCCTATTTGGTCACTTTGTTCTTTGTGTCTGTATCAGTTTTAGACGTCTGTGTTCCTTTTGCTTTCTTCATTTACTGTATACAGGAAGATCATAAACGGCCTGAAAAATGTTCTGCGGCTGTTGCAGGGGACGTTACGCTGGAAAATTATTGTTAAGCAAAAAATTCTACATGTTACGCCGTTTTCGAGTTGATTAGCGGTTAAGGTAGTCAGTCAGGCTGTTGCGGGCGCAGGCTCAAGCGGCCTGCCGGAGACGGTGTCTCTTCGATTCCGTTCCTAAAAGCGAAAAAGAGAGCGATACAAAAATTGGACAGGGATCGAACCCGCGCCAAAGGCTGAGCACTCTCGCGCATTATCATCTACACTATGAGAACAACGGACACTCATTGTGTCTGGCGGTCTGCTTGTGGGCGCAGCGGCCTGCTCGACTAACTTTAATGCTTAGTGAAACGGCGCAACACATCGAATTTTTTCTTAATAATTATTTCTCAGCACAACCTACTCTGCAGTACCTTCACAAGCTCTTTGGACTGTTTCTGACCGCCATACATTTATATTTTCTTCTTTCGCCGAATAAATTCAATATTTCGTGTTTAGTATTTTATATGTCTTTAGCAACTGTATTTCTAAAAAATGGTTCAAATGGCTCTGAGCACTATGGGACTTAACATCTATGGTCATCAGTCCCCTAGAACTTAGAACTACTTAAACCTAACTAACCTAAGGACATCACACAACACCCAGCCATCACGAGGCAGAGAAAATCCCTGACCCCGCCGGGAATCGAACCCGGGAACCCGGGCGTGGGAAGCGAGAACGCTACCGCACGACCGCGAGATGCGGGCAACTGTATTTCTCTATATATTAATAATTAGCAACCAATTTTATTCCATTACCTTCTGAAGTAGGACATTAGAAGCCTGAAGCCGGTAAAAGAATAAAATGTCTTTCGTGCAACTTGTTGCTCATAGTTTTAACGAATTTCGTGTTTTATTTCTTCTGTGCCCTGTCTTTATATCCATTTTATCTTCTGGTGCATTCACTATTTCATCTCCCAACGCTACCCAACAGCTTCCTGTTTTGTTTCTTTCCCTTGTTCCAATCAATCGTTGCTTAATACTTCCTCTGAATCTCTCAACAACCTCTGGTTCTTTCAACTTATCCAGGTCCCATACCCTGAATTTACTTTCTTTTCACAATTTTCTCTATTTTTTCTGCAATAAAATATAAGCAGAGTCCACGTCTGTCTATGGAAATATCTTACAATTTATAATCTGGTTTTGGAATCTTTGTCTTGGCATTACTTAACCTGTCCGAAACATTCCAGTGTCTCCAGCTCACTTCCAGTTGTACAACCTTTGTTTCCTGAATTTTAAACCAAGTACTGGCCATAATGAAATTATGCTCTTTGCAAAATTCTACCAGGCGGCTTCCTCTCTCATTCCTTTGCTGAAGTCCATGTTCTCCTACTACTTTCCCTTCTCTTCCTTTACCTATAGAATTCCAGTCATCTTTCAAAATTAAAGTTTTGTGTCCCTTAAGCGTCTGAATATTTTCTTTTATTTCGTCATATATTCTTTCAATCTCTTAACCACCTGAGGAGCTAGCTGGCATATAACCTTTTACTACGGTGGTGGATGTTGGCCTTGTGTCTTTCTTTACATATAATATGTTCACTATGATTTTCGCAGTAGCTTACCCGCATTCCTGTTTACTTATTCAATGTTAAACCTACTTCGTCATTACCCCTATTTGATTCTGTATTTATAGCCCTGCACTCAGGTGATCAGAAGACCTGTTCTTCCTGCCACCGTGCTTCACTAATTCCCACTACTTCTAACTTCAGTCTATCGATGTTCTCTTTAAATTCTGTTACTTACATACCAAATTAAGGGATCTAACATTGCACTATCTGACCCGTAGAACGCTGGTTTTGTTTTCCTTGTTGTTGTTGTGGTCAGCAGTCCTGAGTCTGGTTTGATGCAGTTCTCCATGCTACTCTATCCTATGCAAGCTTCTTCATCTCCCAGTACCTACTGCAATCTACATCCTTCTGAATCAGCTTAGTGTATTCATCTCTTGGCCTCCCTCTACGATTTTTACCCTCCACGCTGCCCTCCAATACTAAATTGGTGATCCCTTGATGCCTCAGAACATGTCCTACAAACTGACCCTTTCTTCTAGTCAAGTTGTGCCACAAACTCCTCTTCTTCCAAATCCTATTCAAAACCTCATTAGTTATGTGATCTACCCATCTAATCTTCAGCATTCTTCTGTAGCACCACATTTCGAATGCTTCTATTCTCTTCTTGTAAAAACTAGTTATCGTCCATATTTCACTTCCATACAAGGCTACACTCCATACAAATACTTTCAGACACGACTTCCTGACACTTAAATCTATACTCGATGTTAACAAATTTCTCTTCTTCATAAACGCTTTCCTTCCCATTGCCATTCTACATTTTATATCCTCTCTACTTCGACCATCATCAGTTATTTTGCTCCCCAAATAGCAAAACTCCTTTACTACTTTAAGTGTCTCATTTCCTAATCTAATACCCTCAATATCACCCGACTTAATTCGACTACATTCCATTATCCTCGTTTTGCTTTTGTTGATGTTTATCTTTTATCCTCCCTTCAAGACACTATTGATTCCGTTCAACTGCTCTTCCAAGTCCTTTGCTGTCTCTGACAGAATTACAATGTCATCGGCGAACCTCAAAGTTTTTATTTCTTCTCCATGGATTTTAATACCTACTCTGAATTTTTCTTTTGTTTCCTTCACTGCTTGCTCAATATACACATTGAATAACATCGGGGAGAGGCTACAACCCTGTCTCACTCCCTTCCCAACCACTGCTTCCCTTTCATGCCCCTCAACTCTTATAACTGCCATTTGGTTTCTATACAAATTGTGAATAGCCATTCGCTCCCTGTATTTTACCCCTGCCTCCTTCATAATTTGAAAGAGAGTATTCCAGTCAACACTGTCAAAAGCTTTCGCTAAGTCTACAAATGCTAGAAACGTAGGTTTGCCTTTCCTTAATCTAGCTTCTAAGATAAGCCGTAAGGTCACTATTGCCTCACTTGTTCCAATATTTCTGCGGAATCCAAACTGATCTTCCCCAAGGTCGGCTTCTTCTAGTTTTTCCATTCGTCTGTAAAGAATTCGCGTTAGTATTTTGCAGCCGTGACTTATTAAACTGATAGCTCGGTAATTTTCACACCTGTCAACACCTGGTTTCTTTGGGATTGGAATTATAGTATTCTTCTTGAAGTCTGAGGGTATTTCGCCTGTCTCATACATCTTGCTCACCAGATAGTAGAGTTTTGTCATGACTGGCTCTTCCAAGACTGTCAGTAGTTCTAATGGAATGTTGTCTACTCCCGGGGCCTTGTTTCGACTCAGGTCTTTCAGTGCTCTGTCAAACTCTTCACGCAGTATCATATCTCCCATTTCATCTTCATCTACATCCTCTTCCATTTCCATAATATTGTCGTCAAGTACATCGCCCTTGTATAGACCCTCTATATACTCCTTCCACCTTTCTGCTTTCCCTTCTTTGCTTAGAAGTGGGTTTCCATCTGAGCTCTTGATATTCATACAAGTGGTTCTCTTTTCTCCAAAGGTCTCTTTAATTTTCCTGTAGGCAGTATCTATCTTACCCTCGTGAGATAAGCCTCTGCATCCTTACATTTGTCGTCTAGTCATCCCTGCTTAGCCATTTTGCACTTCCTGTCGATTCATTTTTGAGACGTTTGTATTACTGTTTGCCTGCTTCATTTATTGCATTTTTATATTTTCTCCTTTCATCAATTAAATTCAATATTTCTTCTGTTACCCAAGGATTTCTACTAGCCCTCGTCTTTTTACCTACTTGATTCTCTGCTGCCTTCACTACTTCATCCCTCAAAGTTACCCATTCCTCTTCTACTGTATTTCTTTCCCCCATTCCTGTCATTTGTTCCCTTACGCTCTCCCCAAAACTCTGTATAACCTCTGGTTTAGTCAGTTTATCCAGGTCCCATCTCCTTAAATTCCCACCTTTTTGCAGTTTCTTCGGTTTTAATCTACTAAGTTGTGCTCTGTGCAAAATTCTACCAGGCGGCTTCCTCTTTCATTTCTTACCCCCAATCCATATTCACCTACTACGTTTGCTTCTCTCCCTGTTCCTACTGCCGAATTGCAGTCACGCATGACTATTAAATTTTCGTCTCCCTTCACTATCTGAATAATTTCTTTTATTTCATCATACATTTCTTCAATTTCTTCGTCATCTGCAGAGCTAGTTGGCATATAAACTTGTACTACTGTAGTAGGCGTGGGCTTCGTGTCTATCTTGGCCACAATAATGCGTTCACTATGCTGTTTGTAGCAGCTTACCCGCATTCCTACTTTTTTATTCATTATTAAACCTACTCCTGCATGACCCCTATTTGACTTTGTATTTATAACCCTGTATTCGCCAGACCGAAAGTCTTGTTCCTCCTACCACCGAACTTCACTAATTCCCACTATATCTAACTTTAACCTATCCATTTCCCTTTTTAAATTTTCTAACCTACCTGCCCGATTAAGGGATCTGACATTCCACGCTCCGATCCGTAGAATGCCAGTTTTCTTTCTCCGGATAACGACGTCCTCTTGAGTAGTCCCCGCCCGGAGATCCGAATGGGGGACTATTTTACCTCCGGAATATTTTACCCAAGAGGATGCCATCATCATTTAACCATACAGAAAAGCTGCATGCCCTCGGGAAAAATTACGGCTGTAGTTTCTGTGGTGTCACCGCCAGACACCACACTTGCTAGGTGGTAGCCTTTAAATCGGCCGCGGTCCGTTAGTATACGTCGGACCCGCGTGTCGCCACTATCAGTGATTGCAGACCGAGCGCCGCCACACAGCAGGTCTAGAGAGACTTCCTAGCACTCGCCCCAGTTGTACAACCGACTTTGCTAGCGATGGTTCACTGACAAATTACGTTCTCATTTTCCGAGACGGTAGTTAGCATAGCCTTCAGCTACGTCATTTGCTACGACCTAGCAAGGCGCCATTATCAATTGCTATTTCTCTTGTGATGCATGTACCGTCAGACCGATGTTCACCAATTATGGATTAAAGTTAAGTATTCCAGAAGCTACGTACTTTTTTTTACTAGACTCAACTCCTTTAACTGTTCCAGACCTCACGCCAGCCTGCGTGAGCTTAAACGCGTGCCTTTCGGCTACCTCATAGTGGCTTGGCTGTCTTGCCAAGTCACAACAGTTTCCTCTTGCTTTCAACCGTTCGCAGTACCAGCACAGCAAGGCCGTTTTGGTTAGTGTTACAAGGCCAGATCAGTCAACCATCCAGACTGTTGCCCCTGCAACTACTGAAAAGGCTGCTGCCCCTCTTCAGGAACCACGCGTTTGTCTGGCCTCTCAACAGATACCCCTCCGTTGTGGTTGCACCTACGGTACGGCTATCTGCATCGCTGAGGCACGCAAGCCTCCCCACCAACGGCAAGGTCCATAGTTCCTTATGATGACGTAATACTGAGTAGTACCTGCCTGGAGATCCGAAAGGGGGACTAATTTACCTTCGGAATATTTTCAGCATACACTGTAGCTGCATGCCCTCGGAAAAACCAAAGGCTGTATCTTCTCGTTGCTTGTAGCCGTTCGCAGAACCAGGACAGGACAGGAAGTCCCTCTTGACTAACATTACAAGGCCAGATCAATCGATTATTCAGAATGTTGTACCAACCCGAGTGTTATTTTCAGAAGCAGAATATAATAATAAACTGATTAGATTCTACAAGCAATCACGAACAGTTACCTGATTTGGAAATTATTTCAGCACGAAATGAAAGAGTTTGAAATATTGATTCTTATCAAATAATAGGCCATTCTCGAGATACTGAAACGAGGAATAAATCATTTTAGTAAGTCAAAAATTTAGGTCTCTAAGCACATATATTTCAAGAGCAGTTTTCAATTTAACACGGATAGTCAAACGTGCGTATTTGTTTCAGGTAGTGTTCCGTGTCTCTTTTGTCTTACAACACTGCAGATATTATTTTAGATTTCGTGATATTACTGTGTGTGGCAAACTGAATAGTTTTTAATGTTTTATTTTGAAGGTAAGAACGGCTAACCAAAAATTTGTCCAGATAATAGCAAAGTCGTCTTAAGCATATACAAATAGTCTCGGGAATACTGCGAATCAAAAGAGTAATAGAGGCAAGGGCAAAACCCCGGTGGTTAATGGCGCCTACTGAAGGCTCCGACCACCAGCGAGAGGCTGAACGGCGAGTACGGGTCGCCGTATCCACAGGCAGTCCTGCGGCTTGCTGGCGCCTGCGGTAGCAGACATCGGCCGGGGTATGTAGCCCCATGTCGATACTCGTGCTGGGCGGGGGACTCGAATCACTGGCGGGTACTAAAGTGGATGTCAGCGACCTTCATACTCGAAGGTCCTATCGGTTCCTGTACCTGACACACACGCGTCAGATGGGAACGTGCGAAAGCATTGTACAAATGGAGGAGACAGTTCTACCTTTTCCTCACGGAGTCTGAGCTATTTTACAACTTTCAGGGCTCTTGTGAAAATCGTTTTCAATTTCCTTATGTGTAGTAACCAACTGAGCTTCTTATCATATTGCAGCACCGAAGAATCGGTCACTCTTCGAACTGAGTCGCTCATTTACTACGAATGATTACGGCAAATGCGGTGTGAATGGTGACGATCGACACAGGTGAACACTTCTGTACAGAACTCACAGCGACTTCTGCAGTAAACCTCCTGACGCTACCCGAGAGAAGTGACGCAGCGGTTAGCACACTGCAAACGCATTTTGGAACTGCAAGATTCAACTGTAATTGTGTTCTAATATTTAGCGCGGTATTTCTAAATTGCTCTGGTTTTTTGCTAATTTGATCCCCCCTGCAAGGCCACAGACGATTTCGTGTGAGTTGTTGTTGAACTTGTTCAAATACATCATCTTCTTCTAAACCCTAATAAAAGGAAAGAAAGGTCAGAAGGCTGGAAATACTTTTCTTTATAGTTAGATCATCTGAACTAAAATATCGGGACAGCTATTAGAAGACATTAATATGGGATAAATCCGACCTTAGCCTTTATTACAGTGTAGTCTCCCCCCGTCCCAATCGACCTACTGAATTGCGATTTAACTGACCGTGACTGCATATGCCTAATGAAATTTTACAATGAGTAAAGCTCTCGTTACCAAAGTAAAATAACACCGGTTAATAGGAGGAAAGTGTACAACAAACTCTTCCGAAGGAAGACTCTATCCTAAACCTAATCTAAATACTGATGATACTATTGAAATGGGTGGAATATAGTGCAATCGCTCACGAACCACACAGGGGGGAAAATACAAAAAAGGTACTGATAATACAAAAAAACTCATTAGCTGAAAAGGGGATAATTAAACGGTAGCACCCCACAACGGCAGTGAATCTCCAGAATCTTAATAAAGATAACGGCAAAGAAATTTAAGCAAATAATCGCTAGCGTGGCAACAGAAGGTTGTCACAACAGTTCGCGAGGAAATAAATGAATCAGAAAGCACTGAGTTTGCAGTTACTTATTCTGAAATACTTAATTTTGGAAGTAAAGTTAAATGAAGTTACTGTTTAAGTACACGAAGGGAGCTAACTAAAACTTCGTTAGGTAAAAAATGACTTTCAGTAACCTCAGTGCAATGTAATGCAAAATTTAGAAAAAGGCAAGCAATTTACTTTTGATTATCGAAAGACTGAATTGAATTTACTTTGAGCAAGTGGACAATTGATTTTACTTTTAATAAAATAACAATAAATTGGTACCAAGCCAGCAGAAGTCACTCGCTAAGCTAAATGAAATTGCGCACTCTTGGTTCGCGCTGTGTCTCTAGTTGTTGAACTTTTACGTTGACTTAAGTGAACGACGTTAACATACAAAACAGCAAACTCCTTAAGCTTCTGTTATGAAATACAATAATGAACAGTTACTCAGGCAGAAAATTTAGACTCAAACCAGTCATTACGAAACAAACAAGAATGGCAGTAAATAGTTAGTCAAGTTTCATACTTTTTGCGACACACGGTGATTGCATGGAAAGGAAACGGGACCTACTTGGTAATAATACCTGAGGACGATGAAAACACAGGTGCCCTACGAGTTTTAGCTATGGAAGGTTATTATTCAGCTTAGCCATACTCTGTGAAGAAAATGTTGCTAGGTAACGCCTACGTAAGTTTATAATTTTTGACTTAACGGTCTTACGATGTTGTAGCTGTGCGGACGACGAAGAATGTAGCCAGCGACAATGCTGAGCTGCCGTTGTTGCTGCTGCTGCTGGTTGAGAACCCCGAGTCGTCTCCAGAGCCACGGATAACTGTGGGACAGGCAACATCTTGAACTGCAGCTTCCTCCTCCTCTCCACTCCTACCGTGCTATCAATACTGGCGGGTTAACGAATTAGATGCGTCTACAATGGAGCGAGCATAGCTCCACCTCGCGTCGGCGGAAGCGCCCAACCAACACTTCGCACTCTTCCATGATTCAAGCTTCCTTCCTGCTAGCAACGCGACAGAGACTCTCCATAGCCAAAGATAAACAACGGCACAGCTACTGCCATTTCGTCGTTGCGATCGATGCATGTCAATAAAGTTCCCTCGGTTATTACCCAGCAATTTACAATAATTTCATTATAACTGCAATTAATTATAAACAGTCAGAAATAAATAAACTATTACATCGATTACATATTAAATATGGTTTCTGTAACGAAGCTTATAGATTCAGAATCAGAAGTAAAGTACAAGTTATCAACGGACATTAAATAGCGAAAAGTTTTGGATGCTGCAGAAGGTGTTTTATCTGTATTTTCGGTGTTACAACGATTTGATCTATGCTGCGGGCACATTCAGTGAGGTGTCTGAACAGCTGTGAATGAATGGCAGCCAATTCTTCCTCAAGAGCTGAAGCGGGAGAAGGCAGTGATGTTGGAATCCCGGGTGAGGAGTGAAGTGGACGTTCTAACTCATCCCGAAGGTACTGCATTGAGTTCCGGTAGGGGCTCTGAGTAGGGTAGTCCATTTCAGGAATATTAAAAGTGCTGTCCATAAACCAATGCCTTTACAGGGTACGACAAATTGCTTTATGGAAAGATGCATTATCACGCTGATACAAGCAGATATCATCCACAAACAGTTCCTCCAGTGTATGCAGAACACAACGCAGTAAAATCTCTTCAGATCCTTCCACATTAAGCGTTTTCTTAAACGCGGCAAGAGAATCACACAACCGCGTACGCGAAGAAGGTGGTTGCAGGCAGAGCGTTTGGGGAGCGATGTGAGATGAAAGAGTTGGGAAGGAGGATGCCTGACCGAGCGTTTGGAAAGGGACTGTGGGGGGCAAGAAGAGGTGCCCTGATACGAAGGGTAAGAGGGGTATTCTTTGAAAGATGGAGGATGTTTAGGTCTCCGGGTAGATTAATGGAGAGGGGATTCAGGAGACACTGCCACAAGAGAGGACTCATCGCATTGAGGCTTTATAGGTGTGGCATATGGTGTGTGGATGCAAATCTCATGTTAGGCCGTTTAGTGGTTGTAGTCTGTAATGAACTTTTTGTTGGATCGTTATTAGGTGTGGCATCCGTACTGCTTCACAGTCGAAGGTTCTTCCGAGGTGCTTAAGTGCGTAAGCTAATTCAGTATAACGGGAGTAGGTAAATAGTGAGGCAGAAGTCACGAGGAGGAAAGCTGCAGGTGGTCCGTCGTATAATATTATTGCCTGCGACTTGGAACGATTGACCTCGAGGAGCCACAAGATACGACAAAGATAAACAGGCTGAAGTGGAGCTGAAGGAGTCTTCGGGATCTTTGAGGGTCGAGGTACATCCGTAGGAGTGCCACGTTGCGGGCCTAGGATGAAGGACAGTGGGCTATTTAAAAGGAGAGCGTCGCCGTGCCGGAGGCGGAGGTTCGCGGAAGCGGCTGCGGCTGCGGCTGTGCTGCGCGGGGCACGCGCGTGCTGCCCGCTGCCCGCTGCCTGCGCCGCCTTCGCGGAAGCGCCGGCGTTCCCACGCGTCGCGCCTGCCGACGCCCACCTCGGCGCGCCGAGGCATCGCCAATGCCTCGCCTCGCCTCAGCCCGCAGCGCCTCGCCGCGTCCCGAAGGCCGCCGCGAACACTCCGCCAACCGCCGAACCACGTTCACTGTGGATATTGTATCACAGACACAGACCCTTTGACTGTTCAGAGACGTCACTAAACCCGCCCAAAGATGTAAACAACCATGCATGAGCAGCGCCTATTAGACGGAGGGGGTCCGACAGCCGATCAGTTCCAGTCATCCCACCAGGAAGGAGGTACACGGCAGGTGTTGTCTGTAGTTCAACCGTGCCTAGCCGGTCAATACCGCGGTTCGATCCTGTCCGCATTGATACTTTGTGCCGGGAAGGGCTCTCAACAAGGGAAGCGTCAAGGCGTCTCGGAGTGAACTAAAGCGATGTTGTTCGGACACGGAGGAGATACAGAGAGACAGGAACTGTAGATGACATACGTCGCTCAGGCCGCCCAAGGGCTACTACAGCGGATGAGCGCTACATACGGATTACGGCTCGGCGGAACGCTGACAGCAACGCCACCATCTTGAATAATGCTTTTCGTGGAGCCACAGGACATCGTGTTACGACTCAAACTGTGCACAATAGGCTGCATGATGCGCAGCTTCACTCCCGACGTCCATGGCGAGGTTCATCTTGGCAACCACGACACCATGCATCGCTGTACAGATGGGCCCAGCAACATGCAGAATGGACCGCTCAGGATTGGCATCACGTTCTCTCCGCCGATGAGTGTCGCATGTGCCTTCAACCAGATAATCGTCGGAGACGTGTTTGGAGACAACCAGTCAGGCTCAACACCTTAGGCACACTGTCCAGCGAGTGCAGGAAGGTGGAGGTTCCCTGCTGTTTTGGGTGGCATTAGGGGGGGGGGGGGGAGGCGATGTACGCCGCTGGTGGTCATGGAAGGCGCCAAACGGCTGTACGATAAGTGAATGCCATCCTCCGACCGATAGTGCAACCATATCGGCAGCATATTGGCGAGGCATTCGTCTTCATGGACTACAATTGCGAACCTGCGACCGTAGCAGCCGCGTGGTTCCGAACTGAAGCCCCTAGAACCGCTCGACCACAGCGGCCAGCGACAGTACATGAAATTACAACAGAAAAGCAGAAATAGATAAAATAAAATGTTAGACTCCTAAAAAGACGACAGTCTATAAGTTTATTAAACACAGTCGAGAATGCAACATAGGAATTAGTTTAATTTTTCAAGGAAGTCCGCGGCGAAATAGAAGGAGTGGCCCATGAGGAAACACTTCAGTTTGGATTTGAAAGTGCGTGGATTACCGCTGATAGTTTTGAATTCCCGTGTTAGGTTACTGAAAATGGATGCAGCAGAATACTGCATGCATTTCTGCACAACACTCAAGGAGGTGCGATCCCAATGCAGTCTGGATTTCTGCTTAGTAATCACTGATTGATAGCTGCTAATTCTTTGGAATAAGTTGATACTGTTAAGAAGAAACGACAAACGTTTAGCTCTGTACTGTAAGCCACTTAAATACAAACGTACCAGGAATTGCCACAGACACTACAAGACGCACTCAGGGACACAGACAAATGGAAACAATTAAACAAAAAGAAGATCAGATCTCCAGAATTGAACACACCATATATGAAGAAATGAGACCATATTGACATCGAGTTAGGCGCCTAAGAGAGGAATGAGTTAGTACAGATGAAGATTCCATCATAACGACCCCTCTGACACGATCACCAACGGTGAGACAAACGGAGAATAACAAGTACGTAACACATACACGACACTAAATGATGAAATAGTAACAAACAGACAAAGAATAGAAACCTGCCAATAGACAGAGTGCGATAGATCGCAGCCGGTTTTTCTACCAGGCGCCACGTAAACCTTTAATTAGACTATATTAAAACGAAGCTTAGGTATTGGAACAGTTGTGTGGGAGATGGATCGACTCGTGATATCCCAGACGTGAATTACTGGTGTAACAAACTAACGATGGGATGCACTGCTGAGAGACGGTAGGCTCCTGGAAACATTCTGAGACCACGTCCCTGGCCAGAGACGTTTGGGGAGGGGGGGCGGGGCTATCTCCAATACTAATCATTCCTATCTTCTTTCTTTCCCTTACTGGAAATTAAAACATCACGATTTTTCAAAATACCATATATTATGATTTTAAGAAGTAACGACAGCCGTATCTTACACAAAAGAGGCCACAGGGCCTCCACGCAGAGTTGGCGGCCTCTGCTGCGCGCTGCCCGCCGTGAGTACCTCATTAATGGAGTCAGTGGAGCACTACGGCCGGCACAAAATTTGTCATACCGTAGTTATCTAAATGCAGCAATGAAAAAAAAACATCAGTATGGCCCGTGGCGATACTTGTCTTGGTGCAAAGAAACCCATTACGTGACGCAGCCCCGCGCCCCTCCTCGGTGGAGAGGGCAGTATGCCGGCCCGCGATCTGATGGCGATCCTGCGCGGCACTGACTGCGCCACTCTGAGCCAGTCGATTCCGCATTCGCATGGCAGTTTTAGTATGCTGAGTAACACGACCTGCAATATCGGCGAACGATACACCGCTGACACAACAGGCTACGCTCGTGCCGGATTCCCAAAAGCTCCAGTAGATCCTTCTCCGTTTTACACGCTCACAAACAAGCGATATTCAAACGAAAATTTCCCAATGACAAACTCGCTGTGTACTCTTTCCTCATAAACACAATGTGCTCCTAGCTAACTTGCGCGGTTGCGCGGAACTACTAATGATTTGCGTGTACTACAGTTGGTGCCAGTGGTGACTTTTGCAGGCTGCCTTCACGGTGTCGCTATTTCGGTGGCCAGAGATGTACACACAGCCAGCCTTTTATGACACTCCTCGCGCGCCGCCTCAAGCGCTAACGGACGGCGACCTCTTCTTGGCGACAGCGTCAGGCACAAAACGCTGGCTCCGTTTCTCGGGGCAAATCGGATTGAAAATGAAGCTCGACTGATCATTTACTCACCTAGTGACAACTTCTGGTCTCGTGTGCCAACATTGGAAACACGAGCCAGTATTTTAATAAACTATTCAGAAAATAAAATCTCGGAAAAGACAGCCTCAGGAAAAAAAATTATACAAAATCGTATCCAGGCACAGATACGTTTATAAGATAATTTTTATGATAAATCAACCGAAGGAATATCTGGTTAGTGTAAAGAGAGAAAATGTCAGACATTAAATAATATTTACGTTATAAAAGGCCTAGGGCTAGGCCTGATGAACAGAAGCATCATCATGCTAAAAATATGAGCTTTCGACCTTAAACGATAGCAACAGAAACAGGAAACGGGAGGAGGATGTGGTTTGACGTCATTACAGCTCACTTCTGATAAGTATCGGGATGGAATCATCCACATCCTTTTCAGTGGAACTATACGTGTTAGGTTTAAGCGATTTGGGGCAACTGCGGCAGACCTTTATTTGGGTGTCAGTCAGAGAATTCATGCCCACTCACCCACTTCATTCAACGAGCACCTTAATCTACAGTCTGCGCCAACTTCTTCGGTAAAACAGAATTAGCAAAAGATTCTTCCTTATCGTAGAAGTAGTAGTTTTATTCATCCGTAGATCACTTTTATATGTTGGATGCATCATGGTATTACAGTTTAAGGGTAAATAAAGATAACATAATTCATTTAATACCGGCGTTTAGACGTTTATAGACCTAGTTTGACAAGGCCTTATAGTAGGAAACTAATCGGCATTTATCTGAGTAATCTAGGGAAATCACGGAAAACCTAAATCAGGATGGTCAAATGAAGACTGGAGTTCCCATCTTTCCGAAAACAAGGCCAGTATGTTTAAAACAGCATTACTTCAATCGATATATCCTTAGTGTTTTTGAAAGAAGTTATTTGATAACTGCAAATTGCTCACATGACGTTTGCCATGGCTTGTTATCTTGATTCGTCTCATGGTCGGCTGGCGGTTCCATTTCACTACTCGCGAATGTCGTACAATAACGACATGTATCAGTTTCGTGTGCAATGAATCATTGCATTACATAAATTAATCTCGAATAAGTATCACGGAATCTTGAGAAATGCCATCTGTGCAGGGAAAAAAAGTAACAAAAATGGCTCTGAGCACTATGGGACTTAACTTCTGAGGTCATCGGTCCCCTAGAACTTAGAACTACTTAAACCTATCTAACCTAAGGACATCACACATATCCATGCCCGAGGCAGGATTCAAACCTGCAACCGTAGGGTCGCGCGGTTCCAGACTGAAGTGTCTAGAACCGCTCGGCCACACTGGCCGGCTCTAGCAGAACGAACGATGTGAAGTCTGAAGTGTCTTGCTTCGCTGCGTCATATGTGAATCTCGTGACAGGCAGCACTGTACCGCAATCTTTCTGTCCAGCATCAACATATGTCGAGAGCATAGCTGCCAACTCCTTGCTACAACATTCTGTGAGACTATCGATCTGTCGCTTGTGGGCTATTATCATCGTGTGGGTGATGTCGCAACGCGAAATTTCCTTTGATATTAATCTGTCTGGAAAATTTTTCCAGAATCAGAGGGCAGCACATGAGGTGATTCGTGCTTCAGTATGATGTCTCTTACAAGGGACACTGAAACTTCTGGAGCTTTGGCAGTTGGCACAGTCGGAGCATTACATAGTCCAGACAGCAGAGTTTTGACCTCACTGAGGCCCTCAGGATTTATGAAGGCAGTGTTTTCCTGGTCAGCCTCAGTTTGCCAGTAGCATGCCTGCATGTCCATAGCTGAGAAATACGTTGCTGCTTTCAAGCAGTCTATGGTGTCATCGATGTGTCACAATGAGTAGACTTCTTTCTTCGTGATTTTATTAAGTCATGAGTTGTTGAAGCAGAAAGTCTTCAGTACTCGAAGCAGAAATTTCATGTGATGCTTTCTTCTCCACAAGGACAATAGGAGAGGACCAAGGACTCTCTGGAGGTTCATTGCTGTCATCTTGCACCATCTTCTCTTCTCCATGGATGGTGTCAATGTCGAGGTGGTGTAGTTCTATCGGCTGATTGGTCTATCTTTTCTCCACTCCATGTTTGAAGGCATCTGAAAATTGATGCAGAACAGTTAACTCTTGCCGATGTTGCTCGATCAGGTCAGACTGTTGGAAAACCGATAGTAGCTTCTTCCCCTAAGTTGCCTGTAGCGATAGTAGAGTATGATTCTTCATCAGTGACACTATGGTGCCCTTCCTGTACTGATACGACCATCCCTATGCAAATATGTTTAGGGATGAGTTGGGGCTGCTCGTGACAATTAGTCGTCTAAAGTTCTCCTTGCCCACCTCCTTGCGATGCTTCTGGTCATTGCTCGTATATAGATTTCGTTTGTGAGGCCGAATAGCCTGTTGTAGTCAACAAAAGCTTCACAATTTAAATGAACCGTCTTGCTGATGATGACAGGTAACAATGTCTTCAACAGCAAACAACTACTCAGAGTAATCTTTATTATGTGTGCTTGTTGAAATAGCTACGCCAGTCTGGAACTCTGGTCTACCACAATCTATGACTGCTTGTAATGCCTGCTTGAAGTCTAATGTGGGAATAACATTAGATTCTAATAAAATGACAGATTCGAGGGGCTGTGATCTGTCATTGACTGTTATTCTTGCAATACATGTTCCTGTTAGCTGAATGTATTTACTATTTCCAAATTTCAGCACAACTGTTTTTGTGTCACATAATATAGTCTTAGGTGGCGACAACAAGCATTCGACATTACAGAAAGAAATGCCCCTGATTCAGCTAGCTGCTGGACAGACTGGCACCCTTGATGATATCAATAACTTTTCTGTATCTTGAATAAAGTCGTCCATGGAGGACTTTCATCTGTGGCACCCTCACCTCCACAGATGGTCGTCTCAATTAGCTTTCCTGAATTCGATCGCTAGGCAAGTGGCTAGTACATCTATACTGCAATGGGGTACAGCTATGACATGTAGGGAGCGACTTCATCCCTGGTACAGCAATTTAAATATTTTAACATAACACTCAAAAAATTGTGGAAAAAATTTGACTTACAAGGAAATTAAAAGGGATTTATACTCTCAAAATAAGTTGATCAATTCAATAATACAAAACATTCAACAATAAAAACGAAGCCAATAGAAGTTAATGATAAAAATTATAAGCCAACTGTCATTGTATCTAATGATAAACCAAAATTTAAGATAGGAGGTAAAGTGAGAATCAATAAACTAAAATGAATTTTTGAAAAAGTATACACAGTCAATTGGTCAACTGAAATTTTTGAAACTGGAAGTGTTATTCATTCTAATCCAATCACATATAGATTGAAGGCATTGGATGGAGAAGAAGTGAAAGGAAATTTTTCTGAGCAAGAACTACAGAAGACAGAATATCCTGATATCTGTCATGTGGAGAAAGTCTTGAGGAAAAAAGGAAATAAGGTATATGTTATATGGTTGTGTTTTGATAGCTCATGAAGAGCTGGGAGAGTAAAATTGTTTTACAATATTTTGTTATGTGTAAATAGAATTTGTTATTGAAAATTTAAAATTCTTTGGTACTGATTACAATATGAGTTATACTTATTGTTTCAATAAAGGGGATAGAGTATATTTTGATATTAAAATAAGATTTAATAAAAATGATATAATGTCAGAATTATTTCAGAATTTTAAAATTCAGCTGGTTGATTCAGATGGATTTAGTGAACTTTGTTATTAGATGCATATAAAAGTTGTCATGAATGTTATATAAAATTTAATTACAAGAAAGTAATTAGGTTTTCACTTTCACTGATGAAGATTCATTACATCATAAATCAATTCTTCTTGTGTGCAGCCATCTATAAGATTTAAATAACTGTGCCAAAAAATAATATTAAGTCTTTCTCTCATTCTCTGATTCAAGTAAATTGACTTGAAATCATAATTAAGTCTTAACAGTTCTTCAAAATTTGGATGATTACTTCTAGTACTGTTCAACTGTTTTCGCAAATTACTTCTTTGTAGTCTAATGACATAACAATTATAGTCGCAATTAGCATCAAATAATCTTAAAACAACAAAAGTAGGTCTTAAATTCTTATCAAATGTAGGAACAACATGAGGTAATAAGGCATCTTGGGTCTCATAACTAAAGAATATACCATGTACATTGATAAATATTGTTGGTTATTGTATATATTTAGGTAGAAAAATCTTACCTCTACTGAAATTTTCATATAATTTAAAATACTTCTCTTCAACATGGAGTTTTATAGCACCTTGAGAATGAGCATATCCTAAAAGATCAGTAACTGGATTTGCATAAAAGCAATGATTATTTTTACATCAGTTATCATATACACTTGCTTCTTGTTGTTGAAAACATCTATGATCAACATCATTTATAAAGAAGAAATATATATTAGAAAAAAAATTTAGGCAAATTCTATAGCAGGCTCAGTCAAAATTTCATAATAAATATTTTCCCTTTTCTCATTTACTTCATCAGTAATATCATTCGGTTGGTCACATCATTTTCAACAAAGTAAGATAGACTGTTGAAGTGAATATAGTACTTTACTTTCATCAACTCTACATACACCAAAATAAATACTAAGCACATGTTCTATTAATTTATAATCTGTACATTCATATTTTTGACATAAAATATTTTATCTTCTTTAGGTCTTCCACTATTATAACCAGATAATCTTCCCGGAAGACGATTTTTTGACAACACATCACCACCTTTAAAATAATTTTTCGGTATACTACTTTGTGTGGTAATGTAAATAATTTGTTCTTTCTTCATCTTTACTACATCATCTACTATTTCAACTTAATATAGACATTGCTTCTCCTTTTCTTTTAGATGTATAATAAGTTGCTGATTTTGTTCTTGCTCTATTTTTAGTTTATTTTCAAAATCAATAGCTATCTGTTCTTTTTTTTATCTTTTTGCACTATAGTCATTAGTAGTTTGTGTTCATCACATTTTGGCTGAGTGAAGATAAAACATCATGTGTAACCTTATTTATGAATAGTCTAGCTTTTTCGTTTTTAAAAAATTAATGAATACGAGTCACTTTAGTAATAAATACATTTTTCATGTAAATTTTATGGAGGTCTCTCCTAGATACCTCCAGTAAATATCTAAACTGCAGAGTATCATTACCATCAATAATTTTTATAATAGCTTGTTCTGTACTTTATATTTTAAAAATTTAGCCACATATTTAGCTTTAATCCATGGATTGCAGTTTTCATCAATTACTAGCAAGCCTTGATTATTATTATATGAAAGCATGTTGTTATTCTAAAAAAATTCATCATAGATACTTCAGAAATACAAGCAGATGTATTTGGATTGACTCCATTTACGTTTTAAATTTTAATAATTAAATTTAAATATTAACTTCTATGACCCAGATACATTGACAAATAAAATACTTTTTTGACCCCTTTCAAAAATGAGTCTGGAAATGTCCTTACATTTTACTTAGATTATTTTTTAGTAATATACACTCCTGGAAATTGAAATAAGAACACCGTGAATTCATTGTCCCAGGAAGGCGAAACTTTATTGACACATTCCTGGGTCAGATACATCACATGATCACACTGACAGAACCACAGGCACATAGACACAGGCAACAGAGCATGCACAATGTCGGCACTAGTACAGTGTATATCCACCTTTCGCAGCAATGCAGGCTGCTATTCTCCCATGGAGACGATCGTAGAGATGCTGGATGTAGTCCTGTGGAACGGCTTGCCATGCCATTTCCACCTGGCGCCTCAGTTGGACCAGCGTTCGTGCTGGACGTGCAGGCCGCATGAGACGATGCTTCATCCAGTCCCAAACATGCTCAATGGGGGACAGATCCGGAGATCTTGCTGGCCAGGGTAGTTGACTTACACCTTCTAGAGCACGTTGGGTGGCACGAGATACATGCGGACGTGCATTGTCCTGTTGGAACAGCAAGTTCCCTTGCCGGTCTAGGAATGAATGGTAGAACGATGGGTTCGATGACGGTTTGGATGTACCGTGCACTATTCAGTGCCCCTCGACGATCACCAGTGGTGTACGGCCAGTGTAGGAGATCGCTCCCCACACCATGATGCCAGGTGTTGGCCCTGTGTGCCTCGGTCGTATGCAGTCCTGATTGTGGCGCTCACCTGCACGGCGCCAAACACGCATACGACCATCATTGGCACCAAGGCAGAAGCGACTCTCATCGCTGAAGACGACACGTCTCCATTCGTCCCTCCATTCACGCCTGTCGCGACACCACTGGAGGCGGGCTGCACGATGTTCGGGCATGAGCGGAAGACGGCCTAACGGTGTGCGGGACCGTAGCCCAGCTTCATGGAGACGGTTGCGAATGGTCCTCGCCGATATCCCAGGAGCAACAGTGTCCCTAATTTGCTGGGAAGTGGCGGTGCGGTCCCCTACGGCACTGCGTAGGATCCTACGGTCTTGGCGTGCATCCGTGCGTCGCTGCGGTCCGGTCCCAGGTCGATGGGCACGTGCACCTTCCGCCGACCACTGGCGACAACATCGATGTACTGTGGAGACCTCACGCCCCACGTGTTGAGCAATTCGGCGGTACGTCCACCCGGCCTCCCGCATGCCCACTATACGCCCTCGCTCAAAGTCCGTCAACTGCACATACGGTTCACGTCCACACTGTCGCGGCATGCTACCAGTGTTAAAGACTGCGATGGAGCTCCGTATGCCACGGCAAACTGGCTGACACTGACGGCGGCGGTGCACAAATGCTGCGCAGCTAGCGCCATTCGACGGCCAACACCGCGGTTCCCGGTGTGTCCGCTGTGCCGTGCGTGTGATCATTGCTTGTACAGCCCTCTCGCAGTGTCCGGAGCAAGTATGGTGGGTCTGACACACCGGTGTCAATGTGTTCTTTTTTCCATTTCCAGGAGTGTAGTTTTGTAACTTTCTTAACATTATGTCTAAAGCTGTTTGATTATAGATCTGAATTTCTGTTTCATGGAATGTGTGTTGTACTAAAAACTCGTAAATGAAAAAAATAAATGGTAGAAATACAAGTAAAAAATTAAGAGTGTAAATATTTTATCTGTACAATTACCTAGTGTGTAGCAACAAGAAAGAGGATTTGTTCATTTATGTAAATGTTTATTCTGTGTAGGGAAAAATTAAGTCAGTGCATAATTATACTTAGATCTTAATTTATATTCTCTGTAGGGAACAATTAAGCCAGTGCATAATTGTACTTAAATCTAATTTTAAAAAATTTCTAAGTAAATGGAACTTTCCAAAGACTGTAAAAAATGTGAAGTGGAGAAATCAGTTGATAATTGTTATTCACACATCTATGCAAGGAATAAGCTGTCACATGTTTATAAACAATGTGATAAAAAATCATCATTAAAATATGTATAATAATAAGCTTTTTGTGTATGTGGAAAATACTTTTCAGCTAACAGTTAGAAGAAGTGTTTAAAATAGTTTACAATGATATTACTGATGAAGTAAATGAGAAAAGGGAAAATATTTATTATGAAATTTTGACTGAGCCTGTTACAGAATTTGCCTAAATTTTTTTTCTAATATATATTTCTTCTTTATAAATGATGTTGATCATAGACGTTTTCAACAACATACTACAGTATTGTTATCTGTGAAAAAAGAAATGTAGTATTTCTCAAGAATTTAAAAGTTTTGATTGCTTTTACTTAAATCTTAGTCTAGAGACAAACTCCCAAGTAGACACAAGATTTGCAGTAAGAAGACTGGTATAAATGAAAAATTGTGTGTAAATATGTAAAAGAAATAATTAAAAATGATCCCTAGAAATATTTATTGTCAGCCAAACATATAGAATTAACTGAAAATGAACTTTAAGTGAACACTAAATATTGCTATTTTACAAAACTCTCGTTTTTCAAAAAGCTCATAAAATTATGTCTACATAAATGAAGAGCCTATTGAGAGGACTTATACTAGCTCAAGTTCGTGATTATTGTAGAATAAATAATGTAACTAGATGTAGCCAATTAAAAAAATATGATTTAATTAATTTAACTGTATCACACAATTTATCTATTCTTAAAGAAATCTCAACAATATGGATGTAGTTGAACTCAAAGCTGTAGCTGAAATCTTGGTATTAGAATCGACTACAAATTGAATGCAGTCAGAATTAGTTAATTCAATTGTGTTGCTAGAGTTTACATTTCATTCAAATTATTCCAAAACAATAGATAAAGGGCAAAACATGTGGCTGATGTAAATTATTTTCAAGGATTTGACGATGATGTCTTCAAAAAAGCTTGACCACTGAGACAAGAAAAAATGGTGGGATTAGATCAAATTTATCCATTCAGTAGTAAACTATTTGAGCAAGAAAAAGAGGGCAAACTGCCTGAAATTGACATTAAAGAAATAAGATCAAAATTTAATGAAAAATTTATAGCTTTGTCTCTTGACACATTTGCAAATCCAAAAATGTTTTATCTGTTTTCTACAGAAGATAAGGCATCAGATAATACTAAATATCTGTTCAGGTTTTATGCAATAAAATCAGACATATATTATCTCTGATGAGTCTGTGGGTATAGAGATACCACATTAAATATTCAGATGTCGGAAGTTCCTACAGGCAAATACAGTCAAAGTAAAAAATTATATAAAGACTAAAAGGTGTATCACAAGAATTAATAATAATGACAATTCATGTCATCCTACAGCATTAATAGTGGCATTAACATATCACACAAATGTTATTTTAGGAAGAGATGTAAGAAGGCGATTAACCCAGTGTTAGTGAGGTTGGGTATGTCATACTCCAGATGTTTTGAAGCACTGATTATTGAGTGTCATTGTTGCTACATAAATGTTGCTGTCACAATAGCTTAAGGTAAGGGAGAGGGGGCAAGTCGTAGTGTTGAGTTTATTGTCGCACCAGCATCAGAGGGAGTTATACATGGGCAAAGGTGGCTGGGGTACATCACACCCAACCTCCTAGTGGGTGTTACTTATTTTGAGATGTCAGCTAATTTATGAGATATGCAGCTATTTATAGCATTGTTTGATTTATTTTTGGATTTTATACTTCTCAAGATGTATTATGAAGAAAATGAACATCGGCTACAAGAACTACTAGAAGTTTTAGAAAACTCTTCAAATCCTAGTTTCTGTGACACTGAGAGCGAAGAACAGATTGACAAAGTTTCTCAAAGTTGTGAAGAAAGTGATTTGGAGCAGGAGGGTATTTTGTATGATTTGCAAGAGCCAAAATCTGCGTTAGCGGCTCCTAGTCAGTAACCTGAGGTACATGGGATTTTTTATGCATCCAAAGATGGGACAGAATGGATGAAGCGTTGTCCTAGGCAAAGTTATCGTATTCATTCAGAGGATATTATTACCAATTCTCCAGGTGTAAAAGGTGCTGCAAAACGTGCCAAAACATAGACTGAATGTTGGAGTCTTTTTATAACAAACAGTGTGTTGAATACTATACTTACACATACAAATAATCAAATAAGGAATATCAGGGGAAAATATCCAGAATATAAAGAGCTGTGCCACATGAACGATGCAAATCTGGAGGATTTGAAGGCACCTATGGCACTTTTGTATATAGCGGGCCTAAACCGCACAAATAGACAACATTTGAACGATTAGTGGTGTACAGATGGTGCTGGAGTTGCAATCTTTTGGCCTTCAGTGTCACTGCAGAGGTTTTATTTCGCAAAAATTGTTTGAGATTCAACAACACTATATGCTGTCTGAGAACCTTACTATTGATGAGATGACATTCTCTTACATGAGAAGACATTCCATACACTCGATAATTCTATATCCTCAAACTGGAAGTATACTCAAGAAAAACCACCTCTAGGAACTTACCAGGTTAGTAATAAAGCATATGATAGCGTAAACCGTTTAGTGGAGCCAATAACGAAAACAAATAGAAGTTTGACATTCGATAATTGGTTTACTAATTACCCCCTTATGATCCATCTTGAAAGAAGATTCATTGACTTCTATCTGCACAGCCCATAAAAACAAGATAAGTGTACCTGAGATTTCCAAAAACGGAAGAAAATTATATACAGAGTCCGCTAGGAAAATGTATACACACTTTAGGGAACGAGAAGTATTACTTATGTGTTTATTTAAAATTTAATAAGTAATCGCACATGTTGTACAACCTTCAGCTTAGCACATGGTTACTTTAAATGTTCACCTTTGGCAGCTATGCACATAACAGAACGACGAGCGGTCGCAGCAACTACGTCAGTCTCAAGGTGAAGTTCCTCCAGCACACATGGCTTACGTCGATAGATGTTATCTTTCATAGTTCCTCACAAGTAAACGTCCACTGGTGCTAGATCTGGCGACTGTGGAGGGAACTCAATGGGCCCTCTTCATCCAATCCAACGCCCCAGAAAACTGTCATTCAGGAAAGCTTGTACAGCTATGTGGTAGTGTGGTGGTGCTCCATCCTGTTGGTAGAAGACCTCTTCATCAGCTCCATAAAGTGCACATATACCTGGAAAAATTGACATGCTTAACATTTCCAGGTACACTTCTCCAGTGCCAGTAGCATTAAAAAGGGTCCTACTAAGCCCCTACATAACAGTCCACACCACACATGAACCCCTGGTGGATTAACTGCTTTATCCAAATAAACATGTGGATTTTCTGGTGCCCAGTACACACTGTTATGCCAATTCAAGGTTCCATTAAGTTTAAATTGTGCCTCGTCACTCCCCACTACCTTTGTCACAAATTGTTCATCAGTTACCATTTGCTGATACCATTCACAGAATTGCATTCAGAGATCAGGATTGTCATCATTAATAGCATTCAGTAATTGTGGAATGTAAACTTTCCACTTTGCAGCTTTCAGAATTCTTCATACACTTGTACTGCTAACTCCTACTTCATGTGCACATTGTGCAGCAGATTTCTGTGGAGTATTAATAAATGATTCCAACATGAGAGCCGACGAAGTGGGACTTGTATCTGTACACAGTCTTCCTGATCTTCCTTTGTGGACATCACAAATCGTTCCATGCAATTCAGACTTGTCAGTGATGCGTTTAAGTGCTCGGCAGGTCGCAACTCTGTTCCAAACTCCCACCTCCACTATGTTGCACTTCAATGGCATTATCAAACTTGAAAAACCACTTCAGAGTACATTTTCGTTGCTCGAAAGTCAAGCATGCTCCAGCCATCTTGTTTTCTCAATACCAACATGAAAGTACTAACATCTGTTGAGCCAAGGACCACACTACAACACATTGATAACTCAAATCGAACGACAATATCGATATCTCGACAGAGGCGGACAAAGAGTGTATACATTTTTCTGGCGCATTCTCCATTTGGGTTCCTGAATGACGTTACACTGGTGTCCTACATGCCTAAAAAATAAACTTGTGCTGGTTATGTCAACTTTACACCATGATAAAAACATAGACCAATCGACAGGTGAAAGAAAAAAACCGGAAATGATTACTTATTACAATGCAATTAAAGCCGTTGTCCATGTCGCAGATGAACAGAGTGCCACTTATGATGTTGCCCGCAACAGCAAACGTTGGCCTATGACAATTTTTTGTGGTATACTAAATATGGCTGCTATAAATGTCATCACAGTCTATAGAGAAAATAACAAAGATGACAAAACATGCACGAAGCGCCCAGATTTCACTCGTAATGTAGGTTTGAATCCGATAAATGAGAGTCTTAGCACTAGATAAGAAACTGTATGTCTTCCAAGGGAAATTCGAAAGAGGATTCCTGATCAACTGGGAGAAACTTCATAGCTGGTTTTAAAAAAATGACTGGTAGATATGTCAGGTGTGATGCTATACTGAAAAAAAGACGGGAAAACAAAACACTGTTATTTGACGCATGAGAAGCCAATATGTATGGAGCACGCGATTTTTATGTGTGGAGAATGTGCTGATTTGTAGGTGTAATGTTGGTGCTGAGCTAATTGATCTCAAAAGACCTTTTATTTTCTTTTTCTGTTTTATAATTATGTCGTTATGTTAATTAATCACAGAAACTGTAATTTTGTTCGAATTTTGTATGAGAAAATGTTAATCTTCTGAAATTTGTACTTTTCCTGAGAAAATATAGACACTTCTTTGTTTCACCTAAATAAAGGTTTTATATTTTAAACATAGTATTTTACTTACACATGTTGTTTAATAGATATCATTATTAATATACCAAATAAAAAGTACTTAATATACGATTGTAGTATCAAAAATTCGTCATCAGAGTTTTGTGTATCTCATACCCACCTCATAGCTGGTGTAACAATTTCTCACCTTATTCCTGCCAGGTTAAGAAAATTAGAGAAGGGGATAAATACAGGTTACAAAACGAGTTAACCAACAAAGACATGGTTTCCTCGATACAATGTTACAAATGTTAAATGGCTACTAGATATCCTCACAAATGCTTTATGGACTGAGAATTTCAATTCAGTTATCTATCATGGACCTGAGAAAATAATAAATATATGTGTATAAAAATCACAACCATTTAATTAACAACGTGTCTGCGTGTTTAGTGTCATCATACAACTGTAGTGTATGTAATAAACCATATAACAACATGAACAAGCACAGCTGTAAAATAGAGAAAAAAATCTCTATACTGCACAGTGGTTCAGAGCACAATACCGTGAAAATAAGTTATATTGTGAAAACTGTTACAGATACTGTTATAATGAAGACTGATTAAAGAATAACTAAGAGTTTCTGATACAATTTATAAATGTAAAAAGTATAAGTACATTTGTTTGAGCTCTAATGAACATAAATGTGGCTTTGAATTATGCAGAAACTATAAGCAAATAGTAAAAGTTAAAAATCATAAATGAAACATGTAATACAAATTGCAAAAAGGTGGTATTTGTTAAAGAAAATTTGATGAGGGTTTTATAGCCAATGGTCGTCAAAACCGTAATAAAGATGGTTGTTCTATTAATGGAGAATTGAAAGAATATTATGTTTTCCACCACTGAAATGTTATAAAATAGTCACAGGAAAATTGTTTAAATGTTGTGAAAAGGGAATACGAAAGGGGGTTTCTTACACATATATAGAAAGAGACATGTGGTTTAATTATGAAGCTCAACAAGGAACTGGTATACATATACAATATCTAATCTCGATTTTAATGATGACACTGTTTATAAATTTAAGACCAATTATGAATTTTATATGTGGATAATATCTGATAAACACCAGAGTTGTATCTCATTATACTGAAGGTTAAGATTCACAATTCATTCTGAAGTACTGTGTTAAAAATACAATCAAAGCATATTCTGTCTACACAGAACCAAACAGATGTTAGTGGAGATAAAGAACTTAGAACTAAAAATTATAGATAGCACCAATTTTCTACCATGCCTTCCTAGTACCTTGCCAAAAATATTTAATTTGAAAGAATTAAAGAGAGGTTATGGCCCACATTTATTCAGTGCATGGTAAAATGAAAATTACATAGGACCAATTCCTGATATTCAATGCTATAAACTCGACATTATGAGAAAAAGAAAGAGAAGTATTTCTCAAATGGCATAATCAGAAAGTTAAAGAGAATTGTATGTTCACTATGAGGAAAGAAATTAATGAATATTGTAATCATGATATAGATATACTCAGAAGAGGTTGTTTAGAGCTAAGAAAACAATTCCTGAACATAGCTAATATTGATCCATTCCCTTATTTAACAACTGCTGGAGTCTGTAAGGCTGTATAAAGATCTAGATATTTGCCTGAAGGAAGAATTGCTGTATTGGATAAAGCACAAAAAGAAAATCGTAGTAAAGAATGCATAACTTGGTTAAATAGTTCAAACAATAATAGTAGTCAGCATGCTCTTAATGGTGGTGAATTAAATATATCTGGAGCTAAAGTAGATGGCTTTGATAAAGAAAAACCAATACTGTTTGTCAATACCATGGTTGTTTTTGTCATGGATGTGCAATGTTTTAATGGTGAGACAATTAACAAGAAAAATAATGAAACAATGGATGACCTATATTAAATGATTTTAATAAGAAGTAGTGAAATACGAAATGATGGATATAATTTAGTGGAGATGTGGGAATATGATTGGCTTAACTCAGCAGCACATAAACAACTTAACAAATTAAAATAGTTACTTGAAGCTGTTGAGCCAATATAATCCAAGAGATGCTTTTTGTGGTGGTGCAACTAACACAATATACTTAAAAGCTAAAGCAGATTGTGTTAATACAAAAATGAATTATATCGATGTATGTAGTCTTTATCCAACTGTGCAGTATTGATTATTATCCTGAGTGACACCCTAGAAAAATATATAGGATGAGATATTATAGCCCGCATCTCGTGGTCGTGCGGTAGCGTTCTCGCTTCCCACGCCCGGGTTCCCGGGTTCGATTCCCGGCGGGGTCAGGGATTTTCTCTGCCTCGTGATGGCTGGGTGTTGTGTGCTGTCTTTAGGTTAGTTAGGTTTAAGTAGTTCTAAGTTCTAGGGGACTTATGACCACAGCAGTTGAGTCCTATAGTGCTCAGAGCCATTTGAACCATTTTGAGATATTATACAAAAAATGGTATAGATCCATCAAATGTAAAGTATTGGTTCATAGAGACTTGTATCATCCTGTTTTGCCAGTAAAAATCAAGGTCAATAAAAATGAAAAACTGTTGCTTCCTTTGTGTGTCAAATGTGGAGCAGAGAAAATAGAAAAACATAATCACAATGGTGATGAAAGAAATTTTATTAGAATTTGATGATTGATGAAATAAGTAAAGCTACAGAAAAATGATACAAAGTTTTAGACATTTAGGAAGTGTGGGATTCTAGAAATAAGAGCAACATGTTGTTTAAAAAACAGGTGAAAGGCTTTATAAAGTAAAATAAAAAGCCAACTCCTATAGATTTGAAACTAATGAGATGTACATAATATATGTGAAAGAAAAAAATAGGTTTTGACTTAGATCTAGATAGAATAAAGGCAAACACAGGAAAACAAGCTATTGCTAAGACATGTCTGAATTAACTATGGGAAAAATTTGGACAACGGTAAAATATGAGCTAAACTGAGTATATGATAGATTTAGAACAGTTTCATGAGATACTATTGGATGCTCGATTACATGATGTAGACACAGATTTTAAAATACTGTGCAAATTCCTCTGAACACTATAGAACTTAACTTCTGAGGTCATCAGTTACTGTAGCAGTCACGCGGTTCCAGACTGTAGTGACTAGAACTGCTTGGCCACCCCATCTGGCTATAGATTTTAATAATGAGCATATGGTACAGATGAAGTACCATTTCAAGGATCTTTACATAGAAAATAATACAGCTGCATGTATATTTATAGCAGCAATCACCATATCAAATGCAAGGCTTAGGTTATATGATATGTTAGATATGCTAGTAAAAGCTGTCAAATATTTTGATATGGGCAGTATAGTATATATTGATAATGGTGAAAATGTTGTGGAAACAGATTGCATGCTAAGTGTATGGATACAAATTGGGTGTCAACTGAACCTAAAAGTTATTATATTGTGAAAAACTATAAAACCACAGAAACGAAAGTAAAGGGCTTCACCTTAAGCTATAAAAATATTAAAAAGTGGAATGGCAATCTAGGATAAGATTACTTGAGAATGGAGTGAAGGAAAAGATACAATTAGAGTGCGATCAGATAACAAGACATGTAGACACTAAAAATTAAATAAACAAACAAGCTAAGAAAGAATTCTCATTTCAGTAAGATAAGAGAGTAGTTCTAGAAAATTATGGTACAGTGCCTCTTGGATATTAAAATTAATTTAATTTATTATTTAATAAATTTTAATAAAATGAAATTAAAAGAAGTTTTCTACATCTTCTAATGTAAAAATAAAATCTATGTCAGCTGTATCATTATAACAATGGAATTAATTTATTAGTTGCTTTTTATTGTATTCTATCTTTTGTAAATCTCTAGTTTTAGACTTCTTCGTTTTGATTCAGAAAATTTTAAAAATAACATATTCAGAAAATTTTAAAAATAACATATTCAGAAAATTTTAAAAATAACATATAAGCTTTAATTAATTTAATTTATTATTTAATAAATTTTAATAAAATGAAATTAAAAGAAGTTTTCTACATCTTCTAATGCAAAAATAAAATCTATGTCAGCTGTATCATTATAACAATGGAATTAATTTATTAGTTGCTTTTTATTGTATTTCTGTTTTGTAAATCTCTAGTTTTAGACTTCTTCGTTTTGATTCAGAAAATTTTAAAAATAACATACAATCTTTAATATATTTTTTAAATATTTTTGATAAATTATCTATTCGTAAATGATAATCATTAAGTTGATAATTCGCTATCTTTTGCAGTTATAAAAAAGAGAGAATTTGACTCTTCTGTTTCTTCCCATATTTCCATATCAGTTTCTTCAAATATCTCTTCTTCTCCATAAACATGATGTTTTCTACTTCTAAAATGTTGTATAACTGAAGAGTGTTTAAAATCATTTTTGCAAATTTTACTTTTTATTTTTTAAATATTTTGGTCAAATTTGAATCTAGTATGAGATTTTCACTCTGCAGTGGAGTGTGCACTGATATGAAACTTCCTGGCAGATTAAAACTGTGTGCGGGACCGAGACTCGAACTCGGGACCTTTGCCTTTCGTGGGCAAGTACTCTACCGAGTGAGCTGCCTAAGCACGACTCACGCCCCGTCCTCACAGCTTTACTTCTGCCAGTACCTCGTCTCCTACCTTCCAAACTTTACAGAAGCTCTCCTGCGAACCTTGCAGAACTAGCACTCCTGAAAGAAACGATATTGCAGAGACATGGCTTAGCCATAGCCTGGGGGATGTTTAACTTGTTTAAAAAGATTAGTGAGTTAGAGTAAATAATATATATTACATTACTGGCTATGAAATTTAAAAACTAGATATGGTGAGAAAATGTATATGGAGCTTGATAGTAAATTTAAAATTATTTGCCAAACAGATATTTGAAATTAGTTAGTGGCTGGGATTTTCAATTTTTGGAAGATGGAAATATTAAACTGAGATATAAGGGAATGAAGAATTTCATAAATAGTAATGATGAATTCCATGATATTGAGTTTTAAATTAATTTTTTCGGATGTTTATATACGTTTCCTGATTTTTATTTTTTAGTCCGTGGTTGCTTGAGAACAAAATTAACGAACAATCACCTTCCCCATCCCCCCACCCCTGCCCGATCTGTAGAACGCCAGTTTTGTTTCTCTTGTTAATGACATCCTCCTGAATAGTCTCTGCCCAGAGATCTGAATGGTGGATTGTTTTACCTCTGGAATTTTATCCAAGAGGATGCCACCACCACTTAAGCATATAGTAGAGCTCCACGCCCTCGGGCAAAGTTACAGCTGTAGTTTCGCGTTTCTTTCAGCTGATCGCAGAATCAGCACAGCAAGGCCGTTTTGGTTGATGTTACAAGAACAGATCAGTTAATCATCGAAACTGTTGTCCCTGCAACTACTGAGGAAGCTGCTGTCCCTCTTGGGAGCCATACGTTTGGCTGGTTTCTCAAAAGGTACCCATATGTTGTGGTTCAACTACTGTATCAAAAATGGTTCAAATGGCTCTGAGCACTATGGGACTTAACATCTATGGTCATCAATCCCCTAGAACTTAGAACTACTTAAACCTAACTAACCTAAGGACATCACACAACACCCAGCCATCACGAGGCAGAGAAAATCCCTGACCCCGCCGGGAATCGAACCCGGGAACCCGGGCGTGGGAAACGAGAACGCTACCGCACGACGAAGAGATGCGGGCAACTACTGTATCGCTCGGGCAAGCAAGTCTTCCCACCAACGGCAAGGCCCAATGCAGGGATTGGCGGAGGGGGGGGGGGGGGGGGGGGTTGGTGCCCTCAATGCTCATGGCTGCTATTTCTGCTTACTCTGCCCAACAGTTATGTTGCCTTGAAAAGTTGAATCCCTTCTCTTACTACCTGGTGTATTGGAGGGGCGAGATTATGATCGTCTTCCACATCTGCCATAGAAGCCAAAATCGCGAGTTGATCACGCCTTTTTCTTCACGACGTGGCTCAAGGTCAAAACATTGTGTATGTGGGACTGTGTTGTTTCCCTATAACGTTCGTCCCAATTTTTCTTCAGTTCTTCTTCTACTGCTGATTGTCGCCAATTGTTATCTTCAGAACTGTTACTGATGAAACCTTCGAAATACAGGCAAAGCGCCTTCTTCTGTCCCCCCCTCCCCCTCCCCATACAAACACACACGCACACGCACACGCACACACACAGGGCAATAGAATAAGGATCTAACAACGCTTCAGATAGAGATTCTTCAATTTAACACACGCTGACTTTCTACCAAATGAGAGCATCCTACAAAACATACCTGATTATTCCTCTGTCATTTTTCAAAGTTACCTTTTACAGTTTTATGGTCTTTCGTTTTTTCTTTCAAAAATAATTCCTGTTGTTTATTGATTAATCTGACTACAATCCCTCGTTTTTGTTTATAGTTTTCTTTTGTAATAATTTGTCTCTTCTTTTAAAAAAGGTGAAATTATATTTGCTGAAGTGTAAAAAATAACAGACTGGCACCACCACTTTAACCTCAACCTATTCCGGCAACTGATAGTTCATACATTAGGTTATTTTTCGACATAGTCTCCATACCGGTGTAGACAATTGTCGCTTTAGTAAAAATCCTGTCCTTGCATGTTCAGCCACTGTGTCGTGAAGTGTTAAACCTTCTCGTACGAAGTGAGCCGTCGGCCTTGTAAGTGCTCCTGAATCAGCTTCTCCACACGAGTTGCGTTCAGATCAGTCGTCGCGCTGGACCGACCACTGCGATACTTGTCGGTGACGTTTTTCCTACTAGCCGCAAACTTTCGACACTATTCTGCGACATTACAATCTCTTTGCAAACTTCTACCAGCTGTCGGTGAATTTCAGCAGCGTTTACATGTTTCGCCCACAGGAATCCAATAACTCAACCGATTTCTTCGCGAGGCCCGTTTTCCAAATGATTCGACATTTGCGTTTACTTAAAACTAGTGCTGCAGGTTGCGCTTGGCTTAAATTCTGCACAGTTGCCAGCTGCATGTATCAGAATTACGGCACACTGATAATTTGTCTATAATAGACGAAACTCAAAGAATATTGACCTTGTAACCTTAGTTTTTGATCACTCCTCGTTAGTTCTTTTGAAAAAAGTAATTGCAATTAGAATAAACCTTTGTGGTTCTCGGTGCACATTCAGGATAAGAAGTACTGAGAGAAGTGAAACGTGCAATGGTACGGGCAGTTTTCGTTTCTTTTAAAGAACCTTCCCCTATGAAAATATGCCGTCTTCGAAGCCCGACAGAAAAAAAATCCCTTACAGTCTGACATATCGCGTTTATCTTTTCTCTGCTACTTCAGCCCAGAGAAATCAGGACGGATTATCATAACTATACTGTAAATCTTCTCGAAGATGTGAACTTCCTTTCTCATAATGCATGTGAAATAAAATTCCCGAATTTCAGATACTGATGGTTATCTTGCAGTGCTTGTTCTAAGAAATTTGAAAGTGTGGTATTGCATCTAAGCTATTTAATGAAATTATACCGTCCCTTCGACGTGGAGCTTAGGAGAGAGGGAGTACCAACAGACCCCTTTCCGAGTCACTGCTCAACTTTACCATACGCTCGGTCACTTACTTGTCACCGCCAAGTCTGTAACACTGTAAGAAACAAACAGAGTCGCAGGGGGCTTCTCGCTCGCACTGGTCGGGCTTTCGCAACGGCGCGTGCCCACCGGCAGTTTCTCGCTGGTTCGCCTACGTAGGCCTAGGCGGCACGCGCGGCCAGCAGAGGCTGCGCCCCACTTCCGCGCGGCCGCCGCTGTTTCGACACGCACCTGCCGGCCCTCTTCCACAGCCGTCTACAAGCGGCTCAACAAACACCCTCTCGCACAGATGTGACTACAAATATATCTGCACGTGCGAGAGCACAAACAGCTCTTTCAGGCAAACTTTAAACGTGGAACCGAGACAAAATCGACACTGGCCTGTTTTCTTCGATAGTAGTAGATACTTCATTATTCGCATGTCTGCTTTCCACTGGAAATTTTGCTCTTACTCTCGTTGCGAATAATATTTCGATCACATATTTAAGAAAGCCCAAAATTTGTCAAAGTAGTCGTCACTAGTAGTCAAATTTCGCTTCAATTTCAGTGACAATTTTACCACTTTTTGTCGTAGTCTTTAAAAGACCGAGTTGAAACTCTCCAGTTTTTCGCAGATGCTACTAGAAATCTCACTGGACATTCGAATTACAACTGGGGCTTGAAAACACCCTACTTTCGTCTGTATAGCCACACCTTAATTCAAAATAGAAAAACAAGTTGTATATTCGTGATGTACACCTATAAATATCTTAGCGTCTAATCCAATGCCATTTCAGACCGTATAAATCTACTCTGGAAAATAGTGAATGATTCTTTAGTTTCATTATAGAATTTGCGTTCGATTCCCGTTCACACCAAGGATTTATATCTATCACGCAGCCTTCTTTCATCTCAGGCAGTGTTCCTTAATGTAAAAAGAGGCCGATTTACACCGCGGTTCGGGGTCCGCGTGAAACTTAGGTCCCGTTATAGCTGGACAGGTAACTCAGTTCCAGCGTCGAAGGATGGTAACGCGCATACTACCTCAGCAGGACCATTCCTAGTAAAGCACTTCGATGTTGAATGCGATCTTCACGATCATGAGAGCTGACTTAATTCTGCCTTAACACGACGTGAAGCTACAATATTTCTCTATTTTCCTGCTAATAAAAATAACATTAATGACATAAAAATTACAGCCGACATAACATTATCTTGTAACTGACTTTCCGTAGACCCTTGCAAGTAATCTCTAAGCAGGCACGTGGTGCTCTGGAATTTAACCGAGATGACACGCCTCTCTTTACCATTACCAAAAGCTATAGCAACATCCTCGAATCTAAAGAGCAAACGGAATGGTTTCCCGACGCCTTGAAACACAGCATGAACACAAATTCAGTATTATGCATATAATTGCACTAGCAAATTCTCTTTTTACAACGTTATTTGTCCGCTTAACATTCCGTGTGCTATTTTAATCCATTCGTTTGTGCAGAACTAAGAAATATTTCTCTGTCTACTCACTTGACAGAAACGAAGCGTACAAAAAGACTTGGCTTTTACTGTAACTAATCAGTGTGCTACAATCTGAAACTTTTTATGAGCAGATATCCATCTTCAAATTAATATATCTCATTGCACCGTGTGTTATACGTATTCCAGTCTACGTCTTCTACAACGAATGTTGCTCTTTATGGCTTCCTCTACTACCGTGGAGGGTATTCCCAGATATCTTAACACGTGTTCCGTCTTTTGTCCCTTCTCCTATATAGTCATTTCCACATAATCCTTTCCTAGTCGCTTCTGTGGAGAACCCACTCAGCCCAGCTAATATTCAGCATCCTTCTGTAACACCACGTCTCGAACGCTTTGACCTCCTCGGTTCTCCCACAGTCCATAATCCGTGTCCTTGCAATGCTATGCTCGAGACTTACGTCCTCAGAAGAAATTTGTTCCTCACATTAAGTCCTTTATTTGATTCTGCCACGAGCTGTGCTGCATCTTCTGCTTTATATCCTGGAATATTCGATGTTTGTATAAACAGCTACAATATCTGACCAGGAACATTTAAACTGAGACTGTGATCATATTATCACAACTGTGTTTCTGATAAACCCAAATGAATTCTGTGTAGAACACTAATGTGATACATGTGGCTCCACATGAAGTAAAGGCGTGGTCAGTAAATAACTGCACATTTGTATGTGTTCTTTTTGTGTCTAGGAAATGTATATCTTATCAGTCCTGCATATTTGTTTTGCTAACTGATGAATTTAAAGCTCAATTTATTTCAGAGTGGTACATCGTTTTTGTACCGTGTGTTTTATAAAGGGAAAAATGACAGCAAGGAGTATGTGAAAATTCTCTTTCCTCTGTATTTGTTGGGTGATCTGTTATACAGGATTACGCGCAGAGTGCTTGGATGTACTTATTGTAGCAGCTATGGTCATATCAGGGCCTTGTGTGTAATCTTCCAGTTCCACAGAGGTTGATGTGCTATGTGGAATCTGTTGGTGGCTTGGACAGAGCGTCTGATATAAAGGCTAAAACAGCTAACTGATAGTGTTGTAAATATTCTGTCAACTGCTTCAAACTGTCGGAATGTGTTTTACACCATTGTGAAGAAGGACAAAGTCGTTAATTAGCGTTACCAATGCCAGTTACATTGCTCATAGATGGTGCCAAAAATGCGACATTGTGAATGCTTCGCTTGTTGTACGGCTACAGTATCAGAGGTGACGTTTAAATTTCGGGTGGAAGCTTGTATTGATAATGTCAAAGTTCTGGTGATTAAGAGAAACTCTTCGATATGTAGCACCCTGAACCTGCACGAAACATGGAATGATTAGGGACACACTTCATTGCACTAGGTTACCGCACTTGGACCTTGAGGTCACACTAGAGAGTCCGACTTTATAGAAAAGTGTAGAGATGTGACAAAATTTACCAACTGTCAGAAATGAGAACACATTTGCAATGCAGTAATCCAGCACAGCATCGCCAGAAAAACCTTGGTTTACCTAGAAAAATGTGTGTGGAGGTGGCAATGTTTATGAATAAAAAAATACGCGAATGACATCGCAGACCTCAGTTACCTACATTACTTATAGAAACCCAGACCCTGTTTCAGGTTGCCTATTACCGGCTTCCAGGATCAACAAAAATTTTATTATTAATATTTCATATAAATGTGACCTAATTTAGAAATTTCAAACTCTGACATAATATCATGTAAAAGGTTAATCGCAGTAGGACAAGTAGGCCCTACTACGGTTATAAACTGTAAATATGGAGTGAGGCAACGTAACTTACCGCGCGCAAATACCTGGACTATTTTCATTCAGTATTTGAAAATGACGGGTCTTAGTGACTTGCAACAAACTTTACACAATAATTTCAAACATTTGCTCGCTGACACCCGCCAAAAATGATGAAAGGAGAAAAGCTTGTCGCTTACTACATGTTCACTGTTCATGAGGTAAGACTGCCGCATCAGGCATGACGTTTCAGGTTGTTACTTAATTGTGACTAACTTTATTCGCAACGCATTTTTCAAACAGACTCCACACATACCGCTGAATCTACCATATCATTCTGCGACACATAGGAGATATGACGTCACAAACATTGAGATGCGGGAAAAATTAGCGTGTATAGTTAAAAAATGGTGAACCGTAAAACGGGGTGAATGGAAACGTTCCGTGCAATTGTGTCGGAAGACAAATGAGAATATCATTTAAAGATTTGTTTGTCTAGGTTCGTGGTAGACCAATGGAACAAAAAATTAAGATTGTAGCCGACACTTTTAGTTTATATTCCGTTCACTCAGACAAACATCGGATGCGGTGCTTAATTTGCTTACTTCGAACTTTATCTGCAAGTAACAATCTACATTTTGTTGTTTGGTTTTAAGTACGTGGCATGCAAATTTGCAATTACATTTCATTACCCAACATTTCACTTTTAAAGTACACTTCACTCTCACTCGTATTTCGCCTAATTGGAAATGTAGTGCAGTGTTTTCGTAATTTGTCGGGTGAACAGAAACAGCAATCGCGAATGTCTTTTTCAGAAGAACAGGAATTTGGCAGAAATGAAGAACTATCCGATGCTGTTCTCTAAGCAGCAGATTACTCAGTGATTAAAGTATGTGGAAAAATAAGCACTCATTTAGACTGCATGCATGTAAAATTTGATAAGTTTTTCCAAAAAACCAGGCCGAATAAATGCGTTTGTTTTAACAGATGTGGACTCATTTTTAGTTAAGGAGATGATGTTCGAAAGCTCTTCATTACTTCTGGGGTACGACTCCGAGATTTAAAGACATCAGTTCTAAACACGATGTCAGCGACTTAATTTATTTACAAGCAAACCCAGTTCATCAATTTAATGTTGCGACTTTGCGTCAAATAAAATTCTTTTGAACCAGATAGGTTTTGTTTCTTATTCTGATAGATCGAAAGACATGTCATTCAATTTCATGTCCTCCTCCTTTCTATTGAAATTCCTGGGGACTTCAACAACGTCTGTATAGCCTTTCGGGTATTCGCTTCTGGCTGCCAGTACTTCAGGCCTATCAGAATGAATGAAGTGGCCTCCTGGCTGCTAAGCGTGTTCCGCAACAGCTGATCTGTTAATCCCTCCCCTCCTACAGACGTTCTTGTGCTCTTATAGGCGTTTTTTGACCGTTCTTTTCGTAGAAAACAACTACACGGAATCCTCTAAATTGCTACTGTTCCCTGCAGTTTGCGAGCACGTTTAGCCGGCGTCAGTTGATCCTGTAACTTCATGTGGCTTTCCAGATATCTACAATGCGGCCAGTGAGGTCCTTTATGCAAGACAACGCCACTTGTCTATCGCTGTGGTCTTTGCGTGGCAGTCTTAACGTCCTTTTTACCTCAGTGGGACGAATAACCATTCTTAAGCAATGCACTGCTGGGCTTACTCGTCCGTAGAGGTAAAAAGAGCGTTAAGACCGCCGCGCAAAAATCATAGCGATGGACAAGCCCCGGTGAAATAGTTATCTGCCTTTCATTAAGGACGTTACTGACCGCATGGGGAAAACCTTGACAAAACGGAACATCGCGTTTATTTATAAACCAACCCAGAAGATACAGGATCACCTAAAACTCGCCACGAATGCCCGCAAACAGCTGGAAAAAGCAGCAATTTATAAGATTCCTTGCAGCTGTGTGTACGCGAATTCTACAAAAAGAACGAACAAAATCCGACTACAAGGGCAACTGCAGAAGGGAAGAGATCGCCAGATCAGCTGTTGCGGAACTTGCTTTGCAGCCAGGAGAGCAAGACCGAGCGAGGTGGCGCAGTGGCTAGCACGCTGGACTCGCATTCGGGAGGACGACGGTTCAATCCCACGTCCGGCCATCCTGATTTAGGTTTTCCGTGATTTCCCTAAACTGCTCCAGGCAAATGCCTGGATGGTTTCTTTGAAAGGGCACGTCCTTCCCTAATCCGATGAGACCGATGACCTCGCTGTCTGGTCTCCTTCCCCCAACCCCCAACCCGACCAGGGAGAGCACCAGGACTCAAATACTGACAGCCACAAGCGGATACCGTGAAAGACTATACAGAGGGGCCATAGAGATCGTAAAACGGCCTAGAAATTTCAGTAGGAAGGAGGAGGGCGTGAAATTGAACGACATCTGGATTCCATAGCTCAAAAGATTTACACGAGTCTTCCACCATTGGTTGATAGCAACAGCGGACGTCGGCAACCGAAAACGGTGGAACGCAGTCGGGTATTCAAAACATATGACGTCACGCCACGCTAAACGGTATTTTGCTATTGTCTGCAGCGAGCCAGGGTGTGAATCGGATATTCAAGGAAGTTACGACCCGTTGGAAACGTCCTCTGCGGATAGGGACGAACCGTTGGATTTTAATGGAAAATCCGTCCGACCACGGCATAATAGCCAGGAATATTTTATTAAATGTGACCTTTCCGGCCGTAAAAGTTTACTTTTTACAATTTTAATATGTATGCATAATTTTCTTAAATGTTTTTGTATCGACATGACGTTTGTACCTCAAAACATGTTGATTCATTAAATAATTTAAGTAAGTCAACATATTTTGCGAGTGGTAGCGGTGTTTGACAAAAAATGACGAAAGGGACGAAAAATGATAACAACTGCTGACATCAATGCAAAATTCCCCCTATGGTACAACGGTACAAGGGACACAAACGGATAAAAGGTAGAAGAATTCATCATGGCCTCGCAACTAGTGGTGGCCAAAAAGCCCGGCAACCCTCCTACACAAGGACAAGGCACAAACCATTGACGTGACCTTAGTCGCACAAAACGCAGTCAACATTATTTAACAGTGGAAGGTTGAAAAAAATGCCACAACTAGCGACCGTAATCTCATAACTTTTACCCTAGGTGATAGTGCCGCTGGGCCATGGGGTGAGAGGTGCAAATGAATTATAAAAGAGCTGACTGGGAACGCCTAGCGAGAGAGTGCGACGTTCCTGCTTTGCCAGAGGGTGACATACACCAGGACATAGACGTGGACGAGAGAGCTGAGGAACTGGTGAGCGCGACAACTAGAGCGGTGAAACCAGCCGTACCAACTAGGAGGAAGGCCATGGCGGCCTCTCCGTCACCATGGTCGGCCGAACTCGAGGACATGCGCCGGTCTGTTAGAAGCCTGAGGAGGCACTACCAGCGCAGTGTGGTCTGGCTGGAACGGCAAAGATGGTTGCTGCAGTATCGGGAGGCCAAGCTAAGGTTCCAAAAGGAACTAAGAGCGGTAAGAACAAGAAGCTGGGAGAGCTATGTCCTGAACCAATCAGCTTTATACCCATGGGGCACACCTTATACGTTAGTTAGAGAGAAGATCCGCTCTCCTATGGAGTTGTAAACAGTCAGGCATGGGGACGGGATGACGGAATCCTGGCAGGAAACTGCAGAGGTCCTCCTCCAGTCCCTGTTGCCTGACGATAGCGCGGATGGGGAAACTGAAGGACAGCGGCAGCGACGACATGATGACCTTGGCATATATAACAATGACACGGCAGTCTACCCCTTCTATGAAGAGGAGGTGGCTGCCCACATAAGATCGCTAAAGAGAGGTAAAGCTCCCGGGCCAGACAGCATTGTGGCAGAGGTGATGCAATTCTTAGCCCCTCAGCTAATTACACCACTCACTCACCTACATAACGAGTGCCTTAGGCAGAGGAAGTTCCCGAAAATCTGGAAGATCGCGAATGCTGTGATTATCAAAAAAGGACCTGACAAAAACCAGACAGAAACGAAATCATATAGACCTATATGTTTGTTGGACCTACTTGGGAAGATATTAGAGAAGTTACTGGCTGCACACCGAGTGCTGTGTGGGATGAGCAGCAGGCAGTTCGGCTTCAGGCCTGAGCGATCGGCATCTGATGCAATCGCCATGGCGGCTGAGGTCTGCGGCTCTACCCCGTACACGTACGTAGTTGATATCATGGTAGGTATCAGTGGCACCTTCGACAACCTGTGGTGGCCTTCGCTCTTCTCCTGCTTGCGGGAGAAAGAGTATCCAGGGCCGCTATATGGTTGCCTGAGGAGCTATTGCGAGGATCGGGAAGTCTGGCTATCATCCCCTAGCGGAAGAGTGGGAAAATCGATAACAAAGAGTTGCCCCCCAGGGTTCCGTCTTAGGTCCCCCCCGTAACTGGACAACTTGCAACAAAGTGAAGAAGTGCTAGAGGTGATAGCCTACGCGGATGACTTCCTCCTGTTGGTCGGCGGCCGTAGCCGTGAGGACATAGAGCCCAAAATAGTAAGGGCTATAGGCAAACTGCAACTGTGGTGCCAAAAAACAAAGATTAAAATATCACCAAGTAAATCAACAGACCTTCTGCTAAAAGGACAGCTGATCAGAAATCCAACTGTGAGAATCGAGGGCTCATCGGTTCTTCGGCAACGCGAAACACGGTACCTGGGTATCATCATTGATGAAAGGTAGGACCCAGAAAGCCCTCCAAGCACTAAAGAATCTCATCTCCATCGGACATAAAAGATTTCATCCTCCCCCACACTTCATAAAACTATATCATAATAGCATCCTAACATCAATAGTGGGTTACGGCTCGGGAGTCTGGTCACACAGGCTCACGAGGGTAGTGCCACGCCATCACAGTGAGAAGAGTTCAGAGAAACATGATATTGAGATCTGTGGGGGCCTATAGGACACCTCCAGGGGGAGCCCTATTAGTCATAATGGGGCTCTGCCCCCTGGACATCAAAATCAGAGAACAGGCTGCGTGGTTCTGGGCTAAGAAAGGGAATACCGCAAAAATACGAGAGGACATGTTAGGCATTGGGGTTGAGGATAAGGGTGAGATAAGGCGAAGAGGCGAGCAGTTATGGCAGGAATCGTGAGAGGCAGAAGAAACAGGTCGTAGAACATTTGAACTTCTACCAAATGTCAGGGAACGACTGGGCATGAAGTACCTTGAACCAGCCGGAGGGTTATTCCACTTTATCACTGGTCATGGGCCCTACCCGACATATTTATGTCGGTTTGGGAAGAGGGCTACGCCCGCGTGCGAATGTGGTGTATCAGAGGGTACTCCCGATCATGTGGTCTACGAGTGCCCCTTTTTCAATGATGTAGCATCTACATTACGTGGCCAACTACCCGACCATGACACCTACCACTTGCTAAGATGAGAAGACACTTTTCAAACTCTCAACAAACTAGCTATCACTAAAAGTGTCAAAAGAATACCTGACGGACGTTGATTAACTAACAACCCGAGACATACCTAATAACAGCTCAGTCCAGAGCCATATTCCCATACCACCTGTGCGTGGACAGGCCGACTTTCCTTCACAGTCTGGACTAGGGGGAAGGGGGTACCACCCACCGATATAGGACAAGCACCGGCTATGACATAAATTAGAATTAGTTAGTAGGACTGAGAATTAGGAAATGTAGTCAGGAACCTGCAACGATTAACACCCTTGGCCCGCCCAGTGTCAGGGGCACGCTCATCGGGATTAGCTCGATGAGCAAGGCTACATAAGTAACTTTGCGAACTACTGACACACCTGCGACGCTGCAGGCAGTAGAGATTAGTTATGCGTAGGTCTTATAAAGAAAATATTAATAATAATAAATTAATTACTTGCCTATTGTTAATCTAGTTATGGGTGTAGCTCACTTATTAAATTTTGTAATTAGCTCCAATCAATGTTTTGTATAAAACTTAAGACCCACTAATCACATAAGAAATTGGGTTAAGATTGTATAATTATAAAGTTGTGAATAAAGAATTTAAAAAAAAATAACCTTGTCATACTCGAGCAATACCTGTTAATGCGAAAATCCAGACAAAGTTTATATTACACTCCTGGAAATTGAAATAAGACCACCGTGAATTCATTGTCCCAGGAAGGGGAAACTTTATTGACACATTCCTGGGGTCAGATACATCACATGATCACACTGACAGAACCACAGGCACATAGACACAGGCAACAGAGCATGCACAATGTCGGCACTAGTACAGTGTATATCCACCTTTCGCAGCAATGCAGGCTGCTATTCTCCCATGGAGACGATCGTAGAGATGCTGGATGTAGTCCTGTGGAACGGCTTACCATGCCATTTCCACCTGGCGCCTCAGTTGGACCAGCGTTCGTGCTGGACGTGCAGGCCGCGTGAGACGACGCTTCATCCAGTCCCAAACATGCTCAATGGAGGACAGATCCGGAGATCTTGCTGGCCAGGGTAGTTGACTTACACCTTCTAGAGCACGTTGGGTGGCACGGGATACATGCGGACGTGCATTGTCCTGTTGGAACAGCAAGTTCCCTTGCCGGTCTAGGAATGGTAGAACGATGGGTTCGATGACGGTTTGGATGTACCGTGCACTATTCAGTGTCCCCTTGACGATCACCAGTGGTGTACGGCCAGTGTAGGAGATCGCTCCCCACACCATGATGCCGGGTGTTGGCCCTGTGTGCCTCGGTCGTATGCAGTCCTGATTGTGGCGCTCACCTGCACGGCGCCAAACACGCATACGACCATCATTGGCACCAAGGCAGAAGCGACTCTCATCGCTGAAGACGACACGTCTCCATTCGTCCCTCCATTCACGCCTGTCGCGACACCACTGGAGGCGGGCTGCACGATGTTGGAGCGTGAGCGGAAGACGGCCTGACGGTGTGCGGGACCGTAGCCCAGCTTCATGGAGACGGTTGCGAATGGTCCTCGCCGATACCCCAGGAGCAACAGTGTCCCTAATTTGCTGGGAAGTGGCGGTGCGGTCCCCTACGGCACTGCGTAGGATCCTACGGTCTTGGCGTGCATCCGTGCGTCGCTGCGGTCCGGTCCCAGGTCGACGGGCACGTGCACCTTCCGCCGACCACTGGCGACAACATCGATGTACTGTGGAGACCTCACGCCCCACGTGTTGAGCAATTCGGCGGTACGTCCACCCGGCCTCCCGCATGCCCACTATACGCCCTCGCTTAAAGTCCGTCAACTGCACATACGGTTCACGTCCACGCTGTCGCGGCATGCTACCAGTGTTAAAGACTGCGATGGAGCTCCGTATGCCACGGCAAACTGGCTGACACTGACGGCGGCGGTGCACAAATGCTGCGCAGCTAGCGCCATTCGACGGCCAACGCCGCGGTTCCTGGTGTGTCCGCTGTGCCGTGCGTGTGATCATTGCTTGTACAGCCCTCTCGCAGTGTCCGGAGCAAGTATGGTGGGTCTGACACACCGGTGTCAATGTGTTCTTTTTTCCATTTCCAGGAGTGTATAAAAAGTTACCCTCAAACTGGCCAGCTCAAATCAGCACAAAATGGAGTGGCAGTAAAAGAAATTGAAACATGTAGGTACGTGAGAAGGTGGAGAACGCCTCGCCTGCCCACCGTAGCTGCGGTGTCATAAGACACAGGTACAGATCAAAGGAGGAGCAATGTAGTGGTACCAACCACTTTCTAAATCTTTTAGATAATTAAGAAAATAACAAATAAAGCAACAGGAATGAAACGTAAAAATTTCAAAGAATTCTCGAAAATAACAGCTCATGTTAAGGGGACAGATATCAATGGCGCCCGCGCGCTCCAGCCGCCAGCAACAAACACGACACTGCTCGTGATTCCACAAGTGGAGCTGGTAAGCCACAGGGAGCTGCGCAAGGCGACTGTATCTAGGGAGTAACCCTGGTCTCAAACTGCACAGTACACACTAACTTGACTAGAAGAAGGCATCACTCACTAAATGGATTCATTCAAAGGGTTTTTTTTTTTGGTCATCAGTCTACTGACTGGTTTGATGCGGCCCGCCACGAATTCCTTTCCTGTGCTAACCTCTTCATCTCAGAGTAGCACTTGCAACCTACGTCCTCAATTATTTGCTTGACGTATTCCAATCTCTGTCTTCCCCTACAGTTTTTACCCTCTACAGCTCCCTCTAGTACCATGAAAGTCATTGCCTCATTTATTAGCAGATGTCCTATCATCCTGTCCCTTCTCCTTATCAGTGTTTTCCACATATTCCTTTCCTCTCCGATTCTGCATAGAACCTCCTCATTCCTTACCTTATCAGTCCACCTAATTTTCAACATTCGTCTATAGCACCACATCTCAAATGCTTCGATTCTCTTCTGTTCCGGTTTTCCCACAGTCCATGTTTCACTACCATACAATGCTGTACTCCAGACGTACATCCTCAGAAATTTCTTCCTCAAATTAAGGCCGTTATTTGATATTAGTAGACTTCTCTTGGCCAGAAATGCCTTTTTTGCCATAGCGAGTCTGCTTTTGATGTCCTCCTTGCTCCGTCCGTCATTGGTTATTTTACTGACTAGGTAGCAGAATTCCTTAACTTCATTGACTTCGTGACCATCAATCCTGATGTTAAGTTTCTCGCTGTTCTCATTTCTACTACTTCTCATTACCTTCGTCTTTCTCCGATTTACTCTCAAACCATACTGTGTACTCATTAGACTGTTCAATCCGTTCAGCAGATCATTTAATTCTTCTTCGCTTTCACTCAGGATAGCAATGTCATCAGCGAATCGTTTCATTGATATCGTTTCACCTTGTATTTCAATTCCACTCCTGAACCTTTCTTTTATTTCCATCATTGCTTCCTCGATGTACAGATTGAAGAGTAGGGGCGAAAGGCTACAGCCTTGTCTTACACCCTTCTTAATACGAGCACTTCGTTCTTGATCGTCCACTCTTATTATTCCCTCTTGGTTGTTGTACATATTGTATATGACCCGTCTCTCCCTATAGCTTACCCCTACTTTTTTCAGAATATCGAACAGCTTGCACCATTTTATATTGTCGAACGCTTTTTCCAGGTCGACAAATCCTATGAAAGAGTCTTGATTTTTCTTTAGCCATGCTTCCATTATTAGCCGTAACGTCAAAATTGCCTCTCTCGTCCCTTTACTTTTCCTAAAGCCAAACTGATCGTCACCTAGCGCATTCTCAATTTCCTTTTCCATTCTTCTGTATATTATTCTTGTAAGCAGCTTCGATGCAAGAGCTGTTAAGTTGATTGTGCGATAATTCTCGCACTTGTCAGCTCTTGCCGTCTTCGGAATTGTGTGGATGATGCTTTTCCGAAAGTCAGATAGTATATCGCCAGACTCATATATTGTACACATCAATGTGAATAGTCGTTTTGTTGCCACTTCCCCCAATGATTTTAGAAATTCTGATGGAATGTTATCTATCCCTTCTGCCTTATTTGACCGTAAGTCCTCCAAAGCTCTATTAAATTCCGATTCTAATACTGGATCCCCTATCTCTTCTATATCGACTCCTGTTTCTTCTTCTATCACATCAGACAAATCTTCACCCTCATAGAGGCTTTCAATGTATTCTTTCCACCTATCTGCTCTCCCCTCTACATTTAACAGTGGAATTCTCGTTGCACTCTTAATGTTACCACCGTTGCTTTTAATGTCACCAAAGCTTGTTTTGACTTTCCTGTATGCTGAGTCTCTCCTTCTGACAATCATATCTTTTTCGATGTCTTCACATTTTTCCTGCAGCCATTTCGTCTTAGCTTCCCTGCACCTCCTATTTATTTCATTCCTCAGCGACTTGTATTTCTGTATTCCTGATTTTCCCGGAACATGTTTGTACTTCCTCCTTTCATCAATCAACTGAAGTATTTCTTCTGTTACCCATGGTTTCTTCGCAGCTACCTTCTTTGTACCTATGTTTTCCTTCCCAACTTCTGTGATGGCCCTTTTTAGAGATGTCCATTCCTCTTCAACTGTGCTGCCTACTGCGCTATTCCTTATTGCTGTATCTATAGCGTTAGAGAACTTCAAACGTATCTCGTCATTCCTTAGTACTTCCGTATCCCTCTTCTTTGCGTATTGATTCTTCCTGACTAATGTCTTGAACTTCAGCCTACTCTTCATCACTACTATATTGTGATCTGAGTTTGTATCTGCTCCTGGGTACGCCTTACAATCCAGTATCTGATTTCGGAATCTCTGTCTGACCATGATGTAATGTAATTGAAATCTTTCCGTATCTCCCGGCCTTTTCCAAATATACCTCCTCCTCTTGTGATTCTTGAACAGGGTATTCGCTATTACTAGCTGAAACTTGTTACAGAACTCAATTAGTATTTCTCCTCTTTCATTCCTTGTCCCAAGCCTATATTCTCTTTCCCCTACAATTGCATTCCAGTCGCCCATGACTATTAGATTTTCGTCCCCCTTTACATACTGCAATACCCTTTCAATATCCTCATACACTTTCTCTATCTGTTCGCCGGCCGAAGTGGCCGCGCGGTTCTGGCGCTGCAGTCTGGAACCGCGAGACCGCTACGGTCGCAGGTTCGAATCCTGCCTCGGGCATGGATGTTTCTGATGTCCTTAGGTTAGTTAGGTTTAACTAGTTCTAAGTTCTAGGGGACTAATGACCTCAGCAGTTGAGTCCCATAGTGCTCAGAGCCATTTCTCTATCTGTTCATCTTCAGCTTGCGACGTCGGCATGTATACCTGAACTATCGTTGTCGGTGTTGGTCTGCTGTCGATTCTGGTTAGAACAACCCGGTCATTGAACTGTTCACATAACACACCCTCTGCCCTACCTTCCTATTCATAACGAATCCTACACCTGTTATACCATTTTCTGCTGCTGTTGATATTACCCGATACTCATCTGACCAGAAATCCTTGTCTTCCTTCCACTTCACTTCACTGACCTCTATTGTATCTAGATTGAGCCTTTGCATTTCCCTTTTCAGATTTTCTAGTTTCCCTACCACGTTCAAGCTTCTGACATTCCACGCCCCGACTCGTAGAACGTTATCCTTTCGTAGATTATTCAATCTTTTTCTCATGGTAACCTCCCCCTTGGCAGTGCCCTCCCGGAGACCCGAATGGGGGACTATTCCGGAATCTTTTGCCAATGGAGAGATCATCATGACACTTCATCAATTACAGGCCACATGTCCTGTGGATACACGTTATGTGTCTTTAATGCAGTGGTATCCATTGCCTTCTGCATCCTCATGTCGTTGATCAGTGCTGATTCTTCCGCCTTTAGGGGCAATTTCCCACCCCTAGGACAAGAACCTCTATCCACTCCTCCGCCCTCTTTGACAAGGACCTTTTGCAGAATGAGGCTGACTTCTTATGCCGGAAGTCTTCGGCCGCCAATGCTGATTATTTATCAAAATGTAGGCAGTGGCGGGGATCGAACCCGGGACCGAAGACGTTTTTGATTATGAATCAAAGACGCTACCCCTAGACCACGCATTCTTTATCGTATCACGTGTAGAATCATGGTGCAATACGCAACGAGGCGCAAGCGACGCAGGGTCGCTAAGCCAGGACGTCACCCGGAAAAGTACACCCCTGGGGTAAACACACGCTGAGGAGGCACAGACGGGTCGAGAACAGCGAGCAGAGAAGGGGGCCCTTATGCGAAGAAACAATGATTTAGTAAACCATACTGAGACAGAATACTACAAGATAGGACAGAAAATTGAATTTTCACAAAGTGCTACACACTGAACACTTGTGAAGCAGTAGGTAATAACAGTGCAAGATAACAGTTGATGCTGCAAAATATCTGTCGAAAAAATAAATGATGACACAAAAAGAACGAGTATTGGTGTCTCTTACTTCAGTAAATCACTTACTACAAAATTATCGCAAGAAAAGATCGTGAGCGACACGGTACATCACTACCACATCTCTAGGTAACAAGGAATTCATTATCATTTCATGCTCGTAGAACTCTTCGGCAGTGGTTTGCATGTCACCGCACTTGTAAATAACTTTTCCTTACACTCGGATAAACGTCGTTAGATTCGCAGAAACCGTAGTCAGATTCAAATAGTAAACGTAGTCATATCATAAAATATGCACAGATATATAAAAACCACTGCGTGTAAACATTAACATTAAACAGAGAGATACCAGTAGTGACGCTATGCTTCTCAAAACGCATTTATACTGGGCCTACTGTATAAAAATAAACAGAGTGATAACAAAGACATCCACATAAGACTTACAACGTATGAACGAACTACGAGCACACAAAATACCACACCAGCTGTGTGCCTGGACAGAAGAGTTTCTAGCGAACAGACTACAGCATGTCATTCTCAACGGAGGAAAGTCTTCAGATGTAAAAGTAACTTCGGTCACGCGCGAAGGGGGTGTTAGAGGACCACTTCTCTTCACAATATATATACGAGGTGAGATTGGGAAGTTTTAAGAATGGGTTTGTAATTGTACAATGGTAGTACTTACATGCTACTGTGATGCGTCTTGTGGTGTCACCGCCAGACACCACACTTGCTAGGTGGTAGCCTTTAAATCGGCCGCGGTCCGTTAGTATACGTCGGACCCGCGTGTCGCCACTATCAATGATTGCAGACCGAGCGCCGCCACACGGCAGGTCTAGAGAGACTTCCTAGCACTCGCCCCAGTTGTACAACCGACTTTGCTAGTGATGGTTCACTGACAAAATACGCTCTCATTTGCCGAGACGATAGTTAGCATAGCCTTCACCTACGTCATTTGCTACGACCTAGCAAGGCGCCATTTCCAGTTACTATTGATACTGTGAATAATGTACCGTCCAGAGCGACGTTCACCATTAATGGATTAAAGTTAAGTATTCCACCAGCTACGACGGTTTTGTCTAAATTCTAGTTTCCTTGTCCTGATCCAGACCTCACGCCAGCCTGCGTGAGCTAAAACGCGTGCCTTTCGGCTTCCTCTAGTAACACTGTGTTGGCTCTCCTGCCAACCAAAACATTGGCGAAGAGGCAATACCGCGTTCTTAACTATACTGCCCCGAGTTACTTGTGTCATGGCTTCGCCACAATCTCCAGATGCACTGTCCGAATTTTATCGCTTACAGAATCAGCAGACGCAGGCATTACTGGATGCCCTTGGACAGCTCGTCCAGGGTCAACGTGCAATGCAAAACGATGCGGCCGCCGCCGCTCCACCGCTAACACAGCCACAACACGCAGTTGCACCAACTTTTCGTCCTTTTGATGCTGCACTGGAAAGCTGGACGGAGTGGTCACGTCAATCTGGATTCCATCTCGCCGCCTACAGAATTCAAGGTAACGAGCGGCAGCCGTTTTTGTTGTCTTCGGTCGGCGTACAAATGTACCGTGTGATAGTCAACGTAGCAACTCTGTCCTACGACGAAATTTTGTCTGCCTTAGATGCATATTTCAAAGAATCAGTCAATGTAGTTGCCAAACGGTATACCTTCTTTCGTACAAAACGTACAGCAGGTCAGACTAATCGGGAGTGGGTTGCAACCTTGCAAGGCCTTACTAGGGATTGTGCTTTTGAGTGTCAATGTGGACCCCCTTATTCAGATACTATGGTATGTGATGCAATTGCACAGAACGTTTCTGATGTTCGTATAAGGGAACAGATTTTGAAACTAGTCAATCCCTCCCTTCAACAAGTGATGGACATATCGGATCGGCAGGACACACTTGACTTTGCTCAGGACTCATTTGAAACTTCGCCACCCGTGTGTCAGGTTAGCCGGCCCGCCGGGCGAGCTGCATGGAACAGTCAACAGCCCTCGCGCACGGCCGCGCCGCTACCGCCAGGTTCTCAGCCACGTGTACCGCGCCGGCAAGCAAATGCAGTGCTAAAATCATGCCCACGGTGTGCTACTAGACATTCGCGTGAGAATTGGCCATCATGCCAAGCTATTTGCTTTTACTGTAATAAAAAAGGACATGTTCAAAGTGTTTGCCAGAAAAAGCTCAGATCGGAAACTCAACATCATTCCAGGCCCTTTGCTTCGCGCTGGAATCGGAATCGAACCAAGGATACTCAGGCTCGCGAAACTTCGCCCATGGAAATTCATATAGTTCATTCCACTCCGCCCAGTGTGACTCTCTCTGACTGTGTTCGTCCCACAAATAGTGTGCGTCGACATCGACGGAAATCACGTCAAGTCGCAAGTGATTATGTACCAGTGTCAGTTCACGTTGCACGAGACAGTCGCTCTTGTCGTCAGCAGGACAATAAACTTTTTGTGGACTTGGACATTAACGGCAAAGTGATACCATTCCAGCTCGATACCGGGGCTGCAGTTTCACTGATCAATCAAGACACTTACAAACTGCTGGGCACACCTCCGTTGCGTGCCGCAAGTTAACTAGCTATTCAGGTCAAGAGATCCCTGTGTTAGGACAGTGCAGCCTTCTTGCAACATACAAAGGACAAACAAAACTTGTGTCATTTTACGTCCTTCGTTCTTCTTCTGCAGTGAACTTGTTTGGTTTAGATTTATTTCAGTTGTTTAACTTGTCCATAGTAAATCAGGTTCTATCAGTGAACCAGACTGTGCCTTCAGACAGTGTTTCTCGACTATCTGAAGAATTTGCAGACATTTTTGCACCGGGCCTCGGTTGCGCTAAGAACTATAAAGCACATTTGGAACTAAAAGTAAACGCGCAACCGAAATTTTTCAGAGCGCGCAATGTTCCCCACGCATTGCGTGATGAGGTCGCAAAAACATTACACGATTTGGAATCACAAGGTGTAATTGAACGTGTGCAGCCTTCTCTCTGGGCATCACCCTTAGTAATTTTGCCAAAACCTTCAGGAAAATTTAGACTTTGTGTGGACTTCAAGGCAACAGTGAATCCACAACTAGTGACTGCAACTTTTCCTTTACTCCGCCCAGAAGATCATTTTGACAAACTGTGCCCGGGTAAATATTTTTCGAAGTTGGACCAAGCAGATGCGTACTTGCAAATACCGGTGGACGAAGAATCCCAGCGCGTTTTTGTGGTTAACACGCATCTTGGTTTGTATCGATTCAAACGACTGCCATTCGGGTGTGCATCTACCCCTGCATTGTTTCAGCAATATCTACAAACTGTTTGTGCGTCGGTCCCTACTGCAGCAAACTATCTGGACGATATTGTGATCTCCGGAAAGACGGAAGAAGAACATTTAGCCAATCTCAGAACATTATTTCAGGTCTTGCGACAAAATGGTCTTCGCTTGCGGAAGGACAAATGTGTGTTTTTTGCTCGTGATTTGCCCTACCTGGGACACGTACTCAATGCCCAAGGCATACAAGGCATACAAGACTTGCCTTCGCCGCAGAATTTGAAGCAGCTACCGAGTATGCTGGGAAAAATTAACTATTATCACAGATATATGCCACATGCCTCTTCCTTTTCAGCTCCGCTTCATCGCTTACGCCATAAAGGTGTTCCGTTCGTCTGGACGACGGAATGCGAACGCGCCTTTCGCCAGTTGAAATCGGTGTTGCTTTCCAATACTTGCCTTACGCCATTCGATCCCCAGAAGCCCCTTTTGTTGATGGTGGATGCATCGGATTTCGGGATCGGTGCTGTGCTTGCGCACTAAGATGGTTCGCACGATCGCCCTATTGCCTTTGCGTCCAAATTGCTCTCGTCTGCGCAAAGAAATTATTCACAGATCGAGAAAGAAGGATTGGCTCTCGTATTTGGTGTTACAAAGTTTCATGATTTCTTGTATGGTCGTCACTTTACCATCATCACATACCACAAACCTTTGACATCGCTTTTTCATCCGACCAAGCCTGTACCTCCACGTACAGCGCAGAAATTCATTCGCTGGTCTATTTTCCTCTCGCAGTACCGCTACGATATCTTATATCGGTCCACTGCTCAGCACGGAAACGCCGATGCGTTGTTCCGTTTGCCTGTTGCTGAGGATTGAGCATTCGATTCCTCCGAACTTGCTTGCATGTTCATTGATTCAGAAACCGATGACGTGGTCGAATCGTTTCTGATTGATTTTCGTCGTGTAGCTACAGCCACAATTGCCGACCCTGTCCTTGCTACCGTTTTGCGATTTGTTGCTACACAATGGCCCTTGTCAAAGTCACGGACGGGGATCCGTTGGTTCGCCGGTTTTTTGCTCACCAGGAGAGACTTTTTGTACGACGTGGTGTTTTGCTGTTGCGTTCTGATAATGATCAGTCCAGGGTCGTGGTCCCACGTTCGTTACAGTCCTCTGTCTTACAGCTTCTCCACCAAGGACGTTGGGGTATAGTGAGAACGAAACAACTTGCTCGTCAGCACTGTAATTGGTTCGGAATCGAAGCCGCTATTACGAATATGTTCTCTTCTTGCATGGTGTGTGCCGAACAACAATCAGCACCACCGCAGAAATTCTTTGCATGGCCAAAAGCCACTTCCACTTGGCAACGCTTACACGTCGATTTTGCTGGTCCATTCTGGAATGCTCGATGGTTGGTTGTGGTAGATTCATTCAGTAATTTTCCTTTTGTTGTCCGATGTCTTCCATGACGTCATCTGCCACCATCCAAGCGTTATCTGCTATCTTTTGCATCGAAGGTCTTCCACAGACTATTGTTTCCGACAATGGCACACAATTCATGTCCGCAGAATTTCAGTCATTCTGCAAGGCCAATGGCCAATGGTATTCAACATCTGACGTCCGCGCCGTTTTCGCCACAGTCAAACGGTGCCGCTGAACGATTGGTTAGGACTTTCAAGTCACAGATGTTGAAGTTGAAAGAGTCGCATTCTCGAGAGGACGCGTTATTGCTCTTTTTGTCCTCGTATCGCTCTCAGCCCCGAGATGGTCGCTCACCGGCTGAGTTGCTCCATGGTCGCCTTCATCGAACCTTGATATCTTTGCTACATCCGCGGAATCAGGTTCCTGTGCAGCGGCAGACGCCTGCTTTTGCCCCAGGCGACGTTGTCTACTACCGCCACTATCGAGGTTCACGGCGTTGGCTCGAAGGACGCATTCTTCGCTGCCTCGGCCGCGCTATGTATCTGGTTATGGGGGCCTCTGGTGAGGTGCGTCGGCATCTCAATCAGTTGCGCCTCTGCCGTCGCACGGGCTCTGCCGCTCCCCGTCTGCTTTCAGCGACAGTGCCGTCCGGTCAGCGCCCTGGGGACCCATCTACTGGCTCGCCTCGGCCCCAGGTGTTACCGACGCTGCCTCCCATTTGCCTCATGGCGACGCGACGCGCCGCCGCCGCCTTTTCTCCCGCCGGCGACGCCCGCAGTGGACGCGTCGCTGCAACCGCCGGGCGCCTCCCTGGGTCACGCGCCGCCGATCGCTTCCCGTGACCAGTTGTCCTCCGACATGAAACTCTTGCCCGCTCCGGACCGTATGTCGTCTTCGCCCGTCGGGTGCCCCGGCCCGATGGAGGTCGACCCTTCGTCCCCTCCTGTCTCTCTGCGGGCGCATACACCGCATGTTGGCGTGCACCCTGGAGCAGGATTTCAGGCGTTTCCTAGCTCCCCGCGGTCCGAATGGCAGGGTGCGGGTGGCACAGCCTCGCCTGTTGTTAGGCTCCCCACCTCGTCGCATACGTCAACATGGGGTCCTCCCCACGGCGGGCGGAAGCCTTATGCCACAACCGTACGCCGATTTGCGGGGGAGGAATGTGGTGTCACCGCCAGACACCACAGTTGCTAGGTGGTAGCCTTTAAATCGGCCGCGGTCCGTTAGTATACGTCGGACCCGCGTGTCGCCACTATCAGTGATTGCAGACCGAGCGCCGCCACACGGCAGGTCTAGAGAGACTTCCTAGCACTCGCCCCAGTTGTACAACCGACTTTGCTAGCGACGGTTCACTGACAAAATACGCTCTCATTTGCCGAGACGATAGTTAGCATAGCCTTCACCTACGTCATTTGCTACGACCTAGCAAGGCGCCATTTCCAGTTACTATTGATACTGTGAATAATGTACCGTCCAGAGCGACGTTCACCATTAATGGATTAAAGTTAAGTATTCCACCAGCTACGACGGTTTTGTCTAAATTCTAGTTTCCTTGTCCTGATCCAGACCTCACGCCAGCCTGCGTGAGCTAAAACGCGTGCCTTTCGGCTTCCTCTAGTAACACTGTGTTGGCTCTCCTGCCAACCACAACACGTCTCCTTCAAAATAGTCCCCTTCTGACTGAAGACACCACCTCCAACGGTGTTTCCACTTTAGTAAACATTCCTGGAAATTTTTTCCTGAAGTGTGTTAAGGACGCTCTCTGTATTTGCCTGAATGTCTTCAATCGAGTCAAATCACTTCCCTTTCGGTGAAAATTTCAGTTTAAGAAACAGGTAGAAGTCCAAAGAGGCCAAATCAGGAGAATATGGCAGTTGTGGAAGCACAGGAATTTTGACTTTGGACAAAAATTCAACGATGGAGAAGGCACGATTAGCCGGAGCATTGCCATGGTGGAGCACCCAACTCCTGTCTTTCCACAATGCAGGCCTTCTCTTCCGCACCTTTTCGCGCAAACGCTCAAGAACACATTTGTAGTATTCCTAGTTAATTGCCTGTCCACCAGGGCTAGCTTCATGATGCACAATACCGGTAGAATCGAAAAAAATCACCAACATTCACTTCACCTTCGACTGACTTTGCCGCGCTTTTTTCGATCGTGGTGAACCTGGAGTCTTCCGCAGCGAAGACTGCACTTTTGTTTCAGGATCATATCCATATACCCACGATTCGTCACCTGTAATTACCCTATTTAACAAATCTGGGTCATTTTTAGTCCGATTAATCACTTCTTGGCACACTTCAAGTCGGTATTGTCTCTGGTCACTTGACAACACTTATGCGGACTTTCTACGCATGTTCAGATCTTCAGTAAAAATTGACTGAACTGCATAGAAACTTAAATTAAATTCATCAACCATCACCCTAATTGTAAGTCTACGATCAGAGCGCACTAAATCGCTAACTGTCACAACATTTTCATTTGTTTCTGAGGTGGAAGGACGACCGGACCGTGGTCCATCTTCAGATTATTCAGGGCCGCTTTTAAATCTGTTGAACCAGACACAAACATTTGGCTGGCTCATACAATTATCTCCAAAAGATATTTTTAATAGTTCGTAAGTCTCAGAAGCTGATTTCCCAGTTTTGAAACAAAATTCCACACAAACTCGTTGCTCAGTTTTTATGTCCGTTTTCACGCAGACAGAATCCAGCAACAAGCCCTAACAAACCCGCACTCAACGAGCTGCCACAGCGAACTGAATAAAGGGAACGCAGTTTCCTGTCAGAGGGCCTTCAATGACTCACTCCCCACCTTACGTGTACCTGCCCGCAGTAAGCAGTAGCGGATCCATTCTTAAAACTTTCCAATCACACCTCGTATAGAAATGACACAGCAGATAACGTCGGAAGTTCGATGAGGCTTTTCACCGATGATGCTGTTGTATACAGAGAAACTACGAAGGTAGAAAATTGTAGTGTAAAGCAGGAAGACCAAGAGGGGTCGACGCCCTCAACATAAACAAATGTAGTGTATTGCACATACACAGACGGAAACACTTATTACTTTCTGGTTACACGATTGTGGAACAACACTGGAAGCAGTTGCTTCCATAAAATGTCTAGCAGCATGCATAAGGAGCAGTTTAAAGCCGAAGGATCAAATAAAATTAATCGCACATAAGGTAGATACCAGGCAGAGATTTCTCTGAAGAACCCTCAGGAAATGTAGACAATCAACAAAGGGGATAGCTTACAAAACTCTCGTTCGACCAATACAGTATGGGATCCGTACCAGATAGCACTGATAGAGGAAATAGATAAGATCCAAAGAAGAGCAGCACGTTTCGTTACAGGCTCATTTAGCAAGCGCAAAAGCGTCGTCCACATCTACGTCAATACAGTGTCAGACACTGATAGGTATGGTCTATTGTTGAAGCGCCGAGAGCGTACCTTCCAAGGAGAACCACCCAACTTATTGCTTCCTCCTACGTATACTTCGCAAAAACGTTATGAAGATAAAATCAGAAAGATTCAAGTGCATCCAGGGGCTTATAACAGTACCGCGGACTAATAAATAGCAAATGTGGCTTTAACATGCAGTAAGTGTTACCCTCTGGGAGGATTTTTCCATTGACCGTGCATTAACCTAACGGATAGAGGGAATCGAACTTGAATTTCGTAACTATGGCTGTTGGTAGTAATTAAAAGAACTTGAATTTCTGTAAGAAATTATAGCAACAGTTTTAACGCAAATGAAATAATAAACGGTCGCCAGCTTGATTAGGCATAATAATGTGAAAACATTATTTCCAATGGATTTGCAAATACTCTTACAAAGGTGATTTTCATAGATTCTTTCTCAGAAAAGTGCAGTGAACACCTACACTAACCAGATGAAACTATGCAGTGGGTAGCAGTAGCACTCAACTCCATGGACTAGTAGTCACAGAAACAAAATAGAGACTTTATCCCTGCTGACTACAATCACTACTTCAGTCTTTAAATAATTCAGCACAAAAAGTGTTCTCAAAGACTAAAACGAGGCTAAACAGCGTGTGACCAGAGTTCAATTTAGGTTAACACAATTACAGATATCACAAATGCATTAAAATTCACAATACATTTCATATGAGTTCCACTTTTTCAGCGTTTCAGGTTCATTACCAGAAACCTACTTTCAGTTTGACTTTTTCTGTTATTAAATATTATAGTGAAAGCCTACAAACTGACCACTCCTTTATCAACAAATGAGCACACTTTACAGAAAATCCTTGCATTATAATAAACACTGAACTACAATCCCACTTAAGATCATTTACCCCCTAACACTTTAAAACAATTTACACTAGCAGTATTCTTATTAAACTTTGGAAATAAATTCAAGTTAAGTTTCAAACCCGATTAAAATTTAAGTGCCTCATTACATAATTTGTGAAGCAAGTGATTTTAACTACCACATTTATGTCCATTAGTACTAACACTTTGGCGCTTTCAAATTTAAGCAGATCACAGTAAATTAAAACTTTTCATCAGTTAAATATTAGGTGCCTCTTCCACTACATGTGAAGCAAGCAGTTTTCACTGACAACCTTTATGCTCCTTAACATTAAAGCAATGGCACTTGTAACTTAGAAGCAGCTTAAAGTAAATTGGAGATTTTCATAAATTCAACGTAAAATAAAATAGATTAATATCAGTGTTTCACAAACAGGATACTCGAACTTAAATACTTTGAGGAAAGGACCCTGGTTGGTTGATTAAAGGGCAAAATTTCATGGTTCAGAGACCATTTTTTGCAACACTTGGATTATTATTGCAAAATCGAACACACACAAACACACTGGTTCATACTGATATACTGTTCTAACCCCCTGAAGTTCTTGGAGCAGTGGCGCAATAGCGGTGGCGAGCACGTGGCGGCTACCTGGTCTCTCCTCTGGCGGACCATTGCTCTATTTCATTTCTCCTTGGCGACGTAAGTATTAATTTTAGAGCCAGTCCCAATGCTAGAGCACCCTTTTACAGCAGTAACCACATCCGAGGCCGTTCCATCATACATGAGGACACCGAACGCCTCACTCGGCACCTGCGGTGTTGACTCCACAACTGCTGGCCACCGACTGCCTACTGTGCTCTCTCAGCCCGACCGCCACTTCCACCTTTTCTTTGCACGTTCACATTATTATTTAAAAAAAAAAAAGCACTGATGGTGTTTCCACGTTTCTCATCATTATTATATCCAAGTGTATCTTAAGAGATGCAAAATCAATGTCCCAAAATTTACTCCATCTCATATTATTTGCGTAATACGTCACCATCTACAAACACATGATAGATGTTGTTCATACTTGTGTTATTTTCTCCACTGACATTTAACTAATATTATCTATTATTATGTGTGATTAAAATTTATGATGAAGGGATATCAATGATAAGATTAGCTGATAGTATAGCTACTCTGAGTGAAATTGAGCAGCAATTAGAAGACATGTTGAATGGAATGAACAGTCTAATGCGTACATAACATGGACTGAGAGTAAACAGAAAAAGACAAAAGAAATGAGAAGTAACAGAAATGAGACTAGCGAGAAACTTAACATCAACATTGATTATCACGAAGTAGAAAATAACATTTGTCGGACGGAGCAAGGAGGACATCAAAAACATACCAGTAGAGGCTGAGCGGGCATTCCTGACTAAGAGAAGTCTATTAGTATCAATCATAGGCCTTCATTTCAGAAAGAAATTTCTGAGAACGTTCGTTTGGAGCACAACACAGTATGGCAACGAATCAAGAACATTGAGAAAACCAGAACAGAAGACAATCTAAACATTTGACATGTGGTGCTACAGAAGAGCGTTGAAAATCAGGTGGACTGATGAGGTAAGGAATGAGGAAGTTCTTCGCAGAATCGACGAAGAATGGAACATCTGGAAAACCACTGACAAGAAGAAGGGAGATGATGATGGGACATAAGACACCAGGGAATAACATCCTTGGTACTACAGAGAAATGTAAAGAGTAACAAGTGTAGAGTAATACAGAGACTGGAATACAGCCAGCAAATAATTGAGGACGTTGGGAGCAAATTGCTATTCTGAAACGAAAAAACGATCCTCTTATTTATTGCTCGAATATCTTTGAATTGAATAATTCCGCGTGAGATAGAAACGATTAATTCTCTTACAACTGCTGGTAATAACATGCTCTCTCAGAATGACTTTTTATTAGGAAATCACGGGAAAATGCCTTCGTCGTTTGTTGTTAATGACGTTTTATTTACTTTGTTTCCATTCTTTTCTACATTGTTTTGCTTCCTTTGCTTTTTGGTTGAGGTAAGCAGATTGAATAAATGTGGAGGCGTTTAATTTTATCCTGTTTTAACCAAACTAGTGCAGTCATGCTGTTGGACCTCTTGGTCCAGTGACCACTTATTTTATTGAAATAACAGTTTTTCAAGTGTATGTTTCGACTTCTTCCCTTTGAATCTAGTGCTAGATCTTCGTCAACACTTGACATTTACTTAGGTTACAACGGGGGAAGTGAACAGTGTTTTAACACGGAATGGATGTGGAACCTGCTCTTGCAGTGATCCGTGTATTAGTCATACGGCTTCCACACAGCGAGAGGCCCAGACCGGGCGGAGACGTCAACAGCTGAGCTTATGCGACAGAAATCCGCTCCTTGTCGCGGAGCCATTCGGGAACTTCTGTGTGAACGACCTCATCTCTTTACCCCCGAATGTGCTTTCAGTCTGCAGAAAAGGTTAAAATCGCCGGTGCAAGACCGGGACTCTACTGCGGATGCCTCAGTGTAGTGGGCGCCGTGCGGGTTGCACAGTCGTGTGGGAGAACAACGGCGTCGCTCAGTTTCCCGCGGCTGTTGTTGTTGTTTGTGCTGTTGCTCAGCGAAGTCACTGCTGCACAGTACGAACCGGCATTAATGGCTGTGCCCTTTGCCATAAACCCCGCATAGGCATCTCATTCATAGTCGAAGAAAACTGTGCTTACGACCTTCTCTGCTGACGGCGCAACTTTGCATTTCTTCCGCGGAGCGACGAGGTTCGTCTCAATTCCATAGACGCTCTCTTTGTTCCAGGTGTGAAGTTATGCACCCACGTCTCATCGCCCGTAATGAAGAGGCGTAGGACATCATTGCCTTCGACTGAGTAACGCTAATGCGAGTCCGCGGTCGGCTTTAACCTCGCGGCTTTGTGTACAGATAACGGTGCTCGCGTACCTAGCGTGTACGCAACAATTACCGACACCGCAAATGAGCTCGGATCGTAGTACTAGCACCCGCTCAGCAGTGTCCGCGACGGTCACTCTGCGACTGCTGCCAGTCAGTTTTGCGACTGCCTGATCATCGGCCTGTGTCGTCGGTGTCAAGGCCTTCCTTTCCGATCAGCGGAATCCACGTCCGTGAGGCGTCGCTCAAATTGTTGGCATCATTTCATTACGACCTGGTGCGGCACTGCATTTGGCCCGTATACTGCCAGAATTTGACGTTCAATCTGTGTGCAGTTTAGAATTTTTGCCTACAAGAATCGTATTGTGCCGTGTAATTCCGCAGCAGAACTGTGTCTGCGGGTAACCAGCAACGTGGAGTGTCTTCTAACAAAGCGCTACTCTCTGTGCGCAATGACTCTAGTCTTAAAATGTCGTGTGACTAGAGCCTCGCGTCGGGTAGACGGTTCGCCGGGTGTAAGTCTCCCGATTTGATGCCACTGCGGCGACTTGCGCGTCGATGAGGATGAAATGATGATGATTAGGACAACACAACACACAGTCCCTGGGCAGAAAAAAACTCCGACCCATCCGGGAGTCGAACCCGGGCCCTGAGGATTGAAATCTGTCTAGCTGACTACTCAGTTACCGGGGGCGTACGCTCTAGCCTTCAACGACACGGTGCGGCAGCGGGGTTCCTTTCGTCCATTAACTGCACCTACCTGCAGATCACCGGTAGGAAAGCCGAGTAGAAACCTACCGTACTGCAACTCGCACTACGCTGCATACAACTGAAAGATGCAGATCCTGCAAAACTTCGGTATATTCTGAACCTTGATAATGTACAGATTTAAAAAAAAAAAAAAAAAAAAAAAAAAAAAAAAAAAAAAAAAATGGTTCAGATGGCCCTGAGAACTATGGGACTTAACTTCTGAGGTCATCAGTCCCCTAGAACTTAGAACTACATAAAACTAACTAACCTAAGGACATCACACACATCCACGCCCGAGGCAGGATTCGAACCTGCGACCGTAGCGGTTGCGCGATTCCAGACTCTAGCGCCTAGAACCGCTCGGCCACTCCTGCCGGCTTCACATCCAAGTGCGTGCTAATCTTAACACAGTCATGCACAAACCCTTTCATTCAGTTACCAAGTTTATGGCAATGTATTTCCTGAAATCTGAACAGCTACTAAGCAAGAATTGTACTTAAATGAGAATGGTCGCCGTACTATTAAGTTTATCGGTGTCTACTGCACTCAAGTTTTTAGTCACCGATCTGCTCACTATGCCGCGCAGAATTACTGTCTTTCCTCATACACAAAACTACTTAAAAAATCCGTGCATTCTAAAAAACACACCGGTATAAATATACCTTCACTTTAAAACATTTTTGAAACATGTAGCGCAACTAAAACCGGCAAATTATAACTTCCTTCGGAACTCATACTACACACGACTGTTCCATTGAAAGGTGCGGCTCCGACATACTTAGACTGCTGCAAGCATCCTGTGTCTCCTAGAGAAAAGACGCACGAAGAATACTCCTTTGGTCAGTTTTCTTTAAAGCCAATAGAAAAACATTATGCGTTAGTCCGCGCTTTTCATGACTAACCAATCAACAAATAACGCACTTTCGAACTGTACTTTTTCCCGAAGTAAATATTTTACATTCTGATATTTTGTTTATACTTTACGTTATTAACTATTTTCATTTGCACTCGAATTAGCTTTCCTTTTACCATAAGCTTACTTAACGTATTATCATACAAAATTCCCCGTTGTTTGCATTCACGCGGTCTTAAAAATTTCTCACGCTAGTTCGTACAGCGTTTATCAGTAGAACACTGATCTACATATTTACTTTAGACCACATTCACGCATCATTCACACTACTAACAGCATATACAGAACTGTGCAAACAAAAAATAAACAAAAAAAGCCTTCAAGAAATAAACAGACCAATTCACAAAAACATTCTCTTCACCTTGCAATTTTGTCATATGATGACATGATGGAGACCGTGGCTGTTGTTTGAAGACAAATGTTGATGGTGTTAGGACAGCAACCATCCACAAATTTACTTCCAGTTCCTTTATTCAAAGGGTACCGTTACCGGTTTCGAATCGTTGTGATTCATCCTCAGACGGTTTGCACGCTTTCTTTATGACATGTGGTGTGTTTTTTACAGATTAACTGTCCTAAAATATAAATAATACATAATTATAAACACGCCACACACAGATGGTTCCGTTACAGATTTTCGTTGCATGTGACTTACGTGAAACGTCGGTTTGGAGAGTTTGTTTCCATAACATTCGTCCAACAGATGTAAATACATTCCCACTGCATTTGACACTGCATTCTTATTGTTGCACACGTAAATTGTTCTCATTAAACACTTTAGATTTGTCACTGAGAAGATTTCTACCACGCACCACATGTTTCGATACATACAAAGAGCTTACAAACATATGAGTATCACAGATGCTATGATATATCGTAACATTTGTTGATGATGTCCTATGTTTGGGAAGGATCATATATTCATTTACGCAACTGTAATACCTTTTACACTAGTACAGAGACATTGAATTTTTGTGTTGAGATTGTTAAATTAATTATAAAGCTTCTATAATGAAATCAATATAATTAAAACAGTTGCTCATAATAATGGATATAAACCCACAATAATAGGAAAACTCCACAACAAAATGCAGACAAAACCCACAATCCACTTCACAGCAGTCACATCAAGCCAAATCAGTGTGCCACTGAAGCCAAACCTAAATATGCTACTCTCCCATACATAGGCCCACTTTCATACCAAATAGCAAACTTATTTAAAAAGAAGAAAAATATCACAATCAGCTCTTCCATAAATAATAAATTACAACAAAAAGTAATCCATGATGTAAACACCTCCAAGACTCCCTACCGTAAATCAGGAATATACAAACTCAAATGTGATACATGCCCAAAATTCTACTCGGACAGACAGGCAGAAGTTTTGAAATTAGATACAAAGAACATATTGATGCTTTAAGACTTGGTAACTTGCACAAATCATCATTTGCAGCCCATATTGCTGAAGAAAACCATTCAGTGGGAAACATTGAGGACAACTTAAAAATTTTGCATGTAGCAGAAAAAGGAGCCACTATGAATATATTAGAAGAAATAGAAATACGCACACACAAGAACAGCACCCCAGACTATATCCTTAACGAACAAACAGAGTTAGCTAACACCTCTTTCCTGAAAAATTTCCAAAAATTACTTTCCAGCCTCCAAAGCAAATAATATTAGTACATCTATCTGCAGATGAAGCAGCAAATTTATATGGTACTATGAATCTCATGATGCTAAATGTAATTAAATAATATACTATTTTATAAAAGCTTTATAATTAATTTAACAATCTCAACACAAAAATTCAATGTCTCTGTACTAGTGTAAAAGGCATTACAGTTGCGTAAATAAATTTATTATACTTTGCAAACATAGAACATCATCAACAAATGTTACGATATATCATAGCATCTGTGATACTCATATGTTTGTAAGCTCTTTGTATGTATCGAAACATGTGGTGCGTGGTAGAAATCTTCTCAGTGACAAATCTAAAGTGTTTAATGAGAACAATTTACGTGTGCAACAATAAGAATGCAGTGTCAAATGCAGTGGGAATGTATTTACATCTGTTGGACGAATGTTATGGAAACAAACTCTCCAAACCAACGTTTCACGTAAGTCACATGCAACGAAAATCTGTAACGGAACCATCTGTGTGTGGCGTGTTTATAATTATGTATTATTTATATCTTAGGACAGTTAATCTGTAAAAAACATACCACATGTCATAAAGAAAGCGTGTAAACCGTCTGAGGATGAATCACAACGATTCGAAACCGGTAACGGTACCCTTTGAATAAAGGAACTGGAAGTAAATTTGTGGCTGGTTGCTGTCCTAACACCATCAACATTTGTTCTCTTGACCTGTTTCTTGAATGTCTCTGTTGCACTCCCTCTGGTGCATGAAAATTAGTACTATGTACTCGAATGAACCCGCTTCTGACCATCTGTCACTGTGCACGCATGAATCATTCTCCGGGTGCACAGGTTCTACACAGGAGCGATATAAGGCGCCACGCCGCAACGTGTAACTTATTTTCTGAAGTCGCTAGGTACGAAGTGCAAGTGATCCATAAACTGACTTCGAGACGCAGAGAAACACGCATGAAATACTCCAAATATTACACAAGTAACGAATATGCAGTCGGACATTGCCAATCTCATGGCTTTTAGATTCGATATGATCTTTCACGTAAACAGCAAAGTCACCCGATAAACACAGGTCTTGTTGTGTGCGGATAAATGACCTGTCATACGTTTTCAACACTACGACAGTGTAGTCAGTCGTGTAGCTCCAGATGTAGAAGCAGTATCCATCGATGAATTTCCATTTTAGATAAGAATGATGAGGTGTGACAGCATCAAGCGCACATTTCTGGTTGCGGGATAAGCAGTTAATCGTTGGCATGACGTAGAAGGGTATCAGCACCAGTGTAAGTTCAACTATAAAGACAACTCAGTGAGAGAATTAAAGCTGCAGTTTTATCTGTATTCAGTGAAACGTGTGTTCGGACTGTGAATAGCACTGTTTGACTCTAATTTCCTTGCGCTGAACATAGCCGCGAACAGCTGCAAATCACCCACTGAAATTAATAATAGTTATACGTGAATTTGGTAAAATGTTTCTCCCCTTACACTGTAACGTAATTTGCAACACACGCTCTGCATGTGATGGGGACACGCCAGGATAGCCGAGAGCGCTAATGCGCTGCTTCCTGGACTCGGGTAGGCGCGCCGGCCCCGCATCGAATCTGCCCGGACGATTAACGACAAGGGCCGCTACGCCGGCCAGCCTGGATGTGGTTTTTAGGCGGTTTTCCGCTAGGTGAATACCGGACTGGTCCCCACGTGCCGCCTCAGTTACACGACTCGCAGACATCTGAAAACGTTCGCGCTATTTCATGGCTTACACTAGACGCAGACAGCTGGGGTACACTAATTCCTTCCATGGGGGTTCGGGGTGGCGACAGGAAGGGCATACGACCACCCACTGCAACTAACACTGCCAAATCCGTAGTAACACGACCGACCCCGCGTTGAAGCGGGACAAAGGCCCAGAGGAAATGATGACTGTGCATGATATGGGGCCTTACAGAGCTGAGTAACCAAGTGCGTTAGTGGCGACGAAAAGGAACGTAGGTTAGGCTTCAACGTTCAGTGATCGCAGAAGTCATCAGACATGAAGCGGCTCAGAAGGGTACGGTGCATACTTGTCATATCCGATTTCGTCCAAATTTATGGTATGCCAGAAATGAAAGTGACAGAGATGGGAGTTCCAGAAGGCCACGCGTTTTGGAAAAAAAAAAAAAATTATCGCCGGGGTTTGCGCGAAGCATGAGCCGTTTATGTTAGTACGTTAGCGTCCATGGAGCGGATGCTGCGGCGGAGGGCGTGCACGACGGTAATTCTAGGGTTGTGGGTGCGAGTCGCTATGCCCAGTTTTTTTTATTTTTCAGTTTTTACGTTTCTTCCACTGCAAACAAACCGAAATAATGCTCAGTACACTGTATTTATTACAATTTTACCAAAAGACATGAAAAGTAAAGGCAAAGGAAAACTTAGGATTGCAAATAAATTTCCTGGAATGAATTGTAAGGTGTAGACGAAACTTCGTTTGTAAAATTTTTTTATTAGTTTACAGTTGACGATTTAAGCGTACTGGGGTGAATGTGAAAAAGGTACTGTATGTGTGAAATCCCGGTCCGATCTAAGGGAGGACCTGACGGCCCTTACAGATTCGTCGTAAAAAGAAGGTTAGAAATATTTTTCACAGCTTGTTGCACACGTTATAAACGCCACATTTTTACAATTGCATGGTCGTTTTAAAGTTTCTAGATTAAAGCAAACTCGGTTTACATTTATAAAAAGTTCTCTCTCAGCGCACAGTGGGGCAGTAAAGCATAAGAGTGAAATTTTCGCTCTGCAGCGGAGTGTGTGCTGATATGAAATTTCCTGGCAGATGAAAACTGTGTGCCGGGCCGATACTCGAACTCGCGACCTTTGGCTTTGGCGGGTAAGTGCTCTAGTAAGTGAGCTACCCATGCATGATTCACACTCCGTCCTCACAGCTTTACTTCCGTCAGTACCTCGTCTCCTACCTTCCAAACTTCACTGAAGCTTTAACTTTTCCCGGCGAATTGACTGTTCAAATAACTTACGGGTTTGCTGCCGGGTGACGTCGTCGATCACCGCCGATATTTCGACAGGAGCACACCCTGCCATTCTCAAGGCACAAATGCAAGGAACAAGAAATGTGCAAGCAAATTTAATACCTCGATTCACAGAGGAGAAACAAGGAAGACACCACACACAGAACAAGTGTCAACACAACCAAAGATAACTAACATCAGAAATATCGATAGTGCCTACTAATCAACAGGTGAGGTAGCACTAATTCTGTCCCTCTGTTTTTTGATGAGAGACAGAGCCGGATTCCAAGCAGCATTTAAACAAAATCCACCATCTCTGTTAATAAGGTTGCTTGATAGTCTGATTTCAACAGCTTCCTTAATAACACTATCCCAATAGCTGGACGTGCAAGCCAGAATCTCAGTGTTGTTGTATTCCATAGGATGACCGGTGTCAAGGCAATGTTCTGCAATAGCAGATTTCCTCGGCTGTTGTAAGCGTGTGTTACGCTTATGTTCAATACACCGGTCTTCCACAGTCATGATTGACCAATATATGACATGCCACAACTGCAAGGAATATGATAGACCCCAGCCTTACGCAAACCAAGATCATCTTTTACGGACGCCAACAGGGCCTTAATCTTAGAAGGTGGTCGAAAAACACATTTCCCATCATATTTCCGCAAAATACGTAAGGCAAAAAGGCCGTAGACTTAGGTGCCACTTCGTTGCTATCGTCACTCACCCTTTGCACAGAAGGCTGATGGCGCAACGCACGTTTGATCTGCCTCTCACTATAACCATTCTGACGAAAGGTGACTTCGAGATGTGATAGCTCAGCTGCCAAACTTTCAGGGTCTGAGATAACGTGGGCCCTGTGAACCAAGGTGCGAAGTACTCCTTCACGCTGAGCTGGATGGCGACAACTATCAGCTCGCAGATACAAGTCAGTGTGGGTAGGCTTCCTATAAACAGAATGTCCCAACGTACCATCAGTCTTCCTTTTGACCAACACATCAAGGAAGGGAAGGCATCCATTCTTTTCCACCTCCATAGTGAACTGAATATTTGGGTGGATTGAATTCATATGTTCCAAAAACCGGTTTAAATTCTCACTACCATGAGGCCAAACAACAAAAGTATCGTCTACGTCACCCGACAGCAAACCCGTAAGTTATTTTTCACAGAAGCTCTCCTGTGAACCTTGCAGAACTAGCACTCCTGGAAGAAAGGACATTCCGGGAGCATGGCTTAGCCACAGCCTGGGGAATGTTTCCAGAATGAGCATCATTTCCGCAGTTATTGGTGGCGATAGCTGGTGGTGTACAGTGGAATGTATTTTGATGCAGTCTTCTCGGATGTGACTCTTTTTATCTCTCGATGAGATACGAGTAGCTTTTTGATCAAATTATTTACCTGACGATAAAAAAAAGACATCGCAAAGCTGCATTAGTTGCCGAGGGCTGCTCGGAGGACACTCTGAAACAACGGTATAGGAAGTCATTTACGATTTAATTATCATTCTTTTCTCGGACATTTATTTCTAATCCAAAATTTTTCTTTGCCTTTCCTTTCTTACCATTTATGGTTCAAATGGTTCAAATGGCTCTGAGCCATTGTCATCAGTCCCCTGGAACTTACAACTACTTAAACATAACTAACCTAAGGACATCACACGCATCCATGCCCGAGGCAGGATTCGAACCTGCGACCGTAGCGGTCACGCGACTCCAGACTGTAGCGCCTAGAACCGCACGGCCACTCCGGCCGGCAGCATTTATGAAAATAGCAATAAGTAGAATACACTGGGCAGTATTTCAGTTTATTTGCATTTTAAGTAACGTAAAAATTGAAAATAAAAATAAATTTTACTACAGGGATTCGAAACCACGACCTACAGAGTGCCCTGCTGCACACCCTCCGCTGCCTACATAATGCCCTGACACAAACGGCTCGAGCCTCCCCCGATCCCCTCCGACAGTGCTATTTCTTTCTAGACGCTCGGCTGTCTGGAGCTGCCATTTCTGTCTCTCTCATTTCCAGCCGAGCCCTACGTGTAACACAACTTTGGTGGTGGCGGGTAGGCGCGGTCCCCTCGTGAGCCGGTGGAGGACGGCTGGACATGACCTAGACTCGGCGGCTGCCCCCAGCTGTGCGCCGCCCGCTATCGGCCCCCTGGCACGCGCGCCTGCCCCCGCCTCTGCTGCTGGGAAGCGCCCACACTCCGCCGCGCCAGCGCTTCTCTGCGCACCTGCGGCAGGGCTCTCCCAGTATCTGCAGTGTGGCTGCAGCTGCCGCATGAGTGCGCCGTCGCTCGCGGCAGAGAATTAGCCACCCGTGGCAACTGCCGTGTCACACTGCCTCTAGTGTCGATAATAAAATGGTTCAAATGGCTCTGACCACTAAGGGACTTAACAGCTGAGGTCATCAGTCCCCAAGAACTTTGTTGTTGTTTTCGTCTTCAGTCCTGAGACTGGTTTGATGCAGCTCTCCATGTAATTCTATCCTGTGCATGCTTCTTCATATCCCAGTACCTACTGCAGCCTAAATCCTTCTGAATCTGCTTAGTGTATTCAACTCTTGGTCTCCCTCTACGATTTTTACCCTCCACGCTGCCCTCCAGTACTAAATTGGTGATCCCTTGATGCCTCAGAACATGTCCTACCAACCGATCCCTTCTTCTAGTCAAGTTCTGCCACAAACTCCTCCTCTCCCCAGTTCTATTCAAAACCTCCTCATTACTTATGTGATCTACCCATCTAATATTCAGCATTCTTCTGTAGCACCACATTTCGAAAGCTTCTATTCTCTTCTTGTCCAAACTATTTATCGTTCACGTTTCACTTCCATACAAGGCTACACTTCATACAAATACTTTCACAAACGACTTCCTGACACTTAAATCTATACTCGATGTTAACAAATTTCTCTTCTTCAGAAACGCTTTCCTTCCCATTGCTAGTCTACATTTTGTATCCTCTTCACTTCGACCATCATCAGTTATTCTGCTCCCCAAATAGCAAAACTCCTTTATTACTTTAAGTGCCTCATTCCCTAATCCAATTCCCTCAGCATCTCACGACTTAATTCGACTACATTCCATTATCCTCGTTTTGCTTTTGTTGATGTTCATCTTATATCCTCCTTTCAAGACACTGTCCATTCCGTTCAACTGCTCATCCAAGTCCTTTGCTGTCTCTGACAGAATTACGATGTCATCGGCAAACCTCAAAGTTTTTATTTCTTCTCCATGGATTTTAATACCTACTCTGAATTTCTCTTTTGTTTCCTTCACTGCTTGCTCAATATACAGATTGAATAACATCGGGGAGAGGCTACAACCCTGTCTCACTCACTTCCCAACCACTGCTTCCCTTTGATGCCCCTCAACTCTTATAACTGCCATTTGGTTTCTATACAAATTGTAAATAGCATTTCGCTCACTATATTTTACCCCTGCCTCCTTCAGAATTTGAAAGAGAGTATTCCAGTCAACACTGTCAAAAGCTTTCTCTAAGTCTACAAATGCTAGAAACGTAGGTTTGCCTTTCCTTAATCTAGCTTCTAAGATAAGCCGTAGGGTCAGTATTGCCTCAACACGTGTTCCAATATTTCTACGGAATCCAAACTGATCTTCCCCAAGGTCGGCTTCTACTAGTTTTTCCATTCGTCTGTAAAGAATTCGCGTTAGTATTTTGCAGCCGTGACTTATTAAACTGATAGTTCGGTAATTTTCACATCTGTCAACACCTGCTTTCTTTGGGATTGTAATTATTATATTCTTCTTGAAGTCTGAGGGTATTTCGCCTGCCTCATACATCTTGCTCACCAGATAGTAGAGTTTTGTCATGACTGGCTCTCCCAAGGCCGTCAGTAGTTCTAATGGAATGTTGTCTACTCCCGGGGCCTTGTTTAGACTTTGGTCTTTCAGTGCACTGTCAAATTCTTCACGCAGTATCATATCTCCCATTTCATCTTCATCTACATCCTCTTCCATTTCCATAATATACTCCTTCCACCTTTCTGCTTTCCCTTCTTTGCTTAAAACTGGGTTTCCATCTGAGCTCTTGATATTGATACAAGTGGTTCTCTTTTCTCCAAAGGTCTCTTTAATTTTCCTGTAGGCAGTATCTATCTTACCCCTAGTGAGATAAGCCTCTACATACTTACACTTATCCTCTAGCCATCCCTGCTTAGCCATTTGCACTTCCTGCCGATCTCATTTTTGAGACGTTTGTATTCCTTTTTGCCTGCTTCATTTACTGCGTTTTTATATTTTATCCTTTCATCAATTAAATTCAATATTGCTTCTGTTACCCAAGGATTTCCACTAGCCCTCGTCTTTTTACCTACTTGATCCTCTGCTGCCTTCACTACTTCATCACTCAAAGATACCCATTCTTCTTCTACTGTATTTCTTTCCGCCATTCTTGTCAATTGTTCCCTTATGCTCTCCCTGAAACTCTCTACAACCTCTGGTTCTTTCAGTTTATCCAGGTCCCATCTCCTTAAATTCCCACCTTTTTGCAGTTTCTTCAGTTTCAATCTACAGTTCATAACCAATAGATTGTGGTTAGAGTCCACACTGCCCCTGGAAATGTCTTACAATTTAAAACCTGGTTCCTAAATCTCTGTCTTACCATTATATAATCTATCTGTAATCTGCCAGTATCTCCAAGCTTCTTCCATGTATACAACCTTCTTTTATGATTTTTGAACCAAGTGTTAGCAATGATCAAGTTGTGCTCTGTGCAAAATTCTACCAGGCGGCTTCCTCTTTCATTTCACCTACTACGTTTCCTTCTCTCCCTTTTCCTACTACCGAATTCCAGTCACCCATGACTGTTAAATTTTCGTCTCCGTTCACTATCTGAATAATTTCTTTTATTTCATCATACATTTCTTCAATTTCTTCGTCATCTGCAGAGCTAGTTGGCATAACAGCTATCCAGTTTTTTGTGTTTTTCGACACATTGTAGACGTGCACCTTTATGTGATGCTGCGAGCAATGATTCAGAATGTACATTTCGTGTGGTCTCCTTCGCAATGCTTGCTCTGGAACTGGTTGAGATGGTCCTGCATTCAGTGAGAGCACAAATCCCTGTGTGGGTGGAAACGGTTTGCCATCGGGAAGACGTGATAATCGTCCCTGGTCTCTGGCAGGATCTTAAGATCCATTTTTTTATCGGTTACTCATTGTTATGCACACGTTTACAAAACTTGTCTTAAATTTATAATACGAAACACAGCTTAGCCTAATTATTTTGTCGCTGAATCGGTGTCAGTATCAGTACCGAGGAAATAGGTTGGCTGTTACACGAGAGATTTCCTGCTGCCATTAGCCATATGGTCCGGCGAGACAACTATTATAACTGGATCGTGCGGCATACTATAGCAGTTTAGCATCTAAGCCCTGTGGATGGTCCTTCTACGGTGTAATGTTGTGGCTTTCACATTATCGATGTTGATGAAAATGAAGAGATAAAAGACGAGAGTGAAACCATGTGTCAACATATTGCATCCTCTCCTTGTGTAGAGATTTTCCATTAAATTCAGGACAATAGCGGGAAAAATGTATGCTGCTATCTCGTTTTCGCTTTTGATCCAGTAACTCTTGACACCAGTTTTTTTCATCTACCAAATTCGTACCAGCTACCACTACATAAAGGGTCAGTATATAACCGTGTGATAACGATTTCGATTTTGTTGGGTGTGCATTAGAAGGTACAGCAGAAATCTCTCTCGAGCCTGAAATTGACTGTCACTGGCGACGGTAGACGGTAGACACTGAATTGAAGGAAGTTATAGTGAAAAAAATGGACGCTTTCCTTGACATTTGTAGGTGATATTTTTCAAGTGGATATTGCAACATTTCATCAAAGGAAACCCATATGGTACTCAGTCATGTAAATTTTCATATCCTTTACAGATTACCAGTTTCCACCAGAATAGTAAACAAACCTCCAAAGATTCTTACCAGAGATGAAACAGTCATGGAAGAATTTCAGAATCACTAAACGCAATGTAAACAAAATGGAAACAAGCTCTTCAATTGCTAACATGTATTTATTACGAATGATTGTCTAAAGTATGAAAGGGCTTGGTTGGGAATTAGTTACAAAGACGCATTAACAGATAGAATGTGAAGGCAGGCAAGTGAGGAGGTAAAACTGGCTGGAGCGGAGTGGGTCCCCACGCCTGAGTGGATGCGCACCCCGTCCCACACGTATTGGTTTCCGGCGAGACACCCACCACTCGATAGCCAGACGGTGAGGCCAGGGAGGCAGTCCGAGCTGCTGCTTCTTCAGCAGGCGGGGTGGTCACGCCCCACTCTCTCTCACTACCAGAGCGGACACAAATATCGGTGTCAGTAGAGCGCGTTACGCTTCGTTGGTGCGTGGGAAACATATTCACTTTCGGAAAGCCAAGTCCATCGAAGGGGCACAAGGCTGAATTTACCACAAAAGGATATGTAAATCCACACTTCAGTTACTGAGCACTCATTAAGCAGTTATTATCACGTTATCTATGCCAATATTCCTTTCGTTGTCCTTCTATGCGCAGTGAATTGAAAACTGAGGACTCAGTAAATGATTTTGACGGAACGCGTGAATGCTCGTAGGTGCTCAAATGTGAATAAATACGACCAGCGCAGGTAGGTTTAAGGTAAACAAGAAGAACATTAACAATAAAAATGAATTGAAGGAAACAGTAAACAAGGACAGAAAACATGTTATCAACTCTTAACACTTTGGATGAGGTCTGGTAGGAAAAACAAAACCTTGAATGTGATGGTGTTATTGGCAAAAACAGAGGGCAAATCTGCAGTCAAACAATAGACAGAGTATAAAGAAGTAAAACTGCGCAGGAAGAGACGGCGCTACGGCTTGAATGTACAGACCAGGTGTCGCTCTTGTGCATACCTAAGGCGCATTACCATCATGAACACCTCTCACCTCTTCTGCCGTCATAGTGCACTTAACAAGTCTTGTTCTTCTTGCGGTTTCACAACTCTGGCCTTCATAACAATTTCCTTCCATTCTGCCCTCTCGTCTACTTCCCCTCTCCACTCTCTGATTTCCAGGGCTCTGATGTCTCCCTCGTCGTCCAACCATCGCTTACGTGCTCTTCCTTTTAATCTTTTTTTCAGTCCGTTTGCACTGGAAGATCTTCTCTGTAGTTCTCGTGTCCTGCATACTTAGCTAATGTCCCAACCAGGCTATTGTTTTACTTATAATTAGACTTACGATGTCAGCTCCTTGCATGAGATGATCCAAATCATAATTGGCCCTTGTTCTCCAAGTACCATCATTATTTGGGATCAATGCATGAATTTCCAGTAGTGTTCTTCACTCAAATACCTGCTTCGTGGTTCATCAGGTGCTGCTTAGTGTCCGCGCTTCACATCCGCATGTAACCACTGGCTTCATCATTCATAGATGTCATTAAGTTTTAAATGTATGATAACATCCATTACCACTTAAAATGCGGGCTTTTATTTCAATGGACATGGAATTTACTTTATTAATATTATCCCCTAGGTATTCAAAATCCTCTACATGGTGAAAACTAAAACCTGCTGCTCACCAGTTATACAGGTAATTGTCCCCCATTCTATGGAATTTCGTACATTCAGTTTTGAATTCATTAATTTTCAGTCCCCTTTAATGTGCGGCTTGTTTCAATTCCACCACTGCTCTCTCTTCGCCTACTGATGCCTGCAGCCTCGTCAGCATGTGCAGCCGATTGTGTGGTTCTTATACCTATGCGTCCAGATAATGGCAGTTTTCGTAAAACTGCTGCGTTCAACAATTAAAGTTGTTGAAGCTGAACCCAGGTAACTAATTTTATGCAATTTATCCTATAATAATCAAACACAGCGCACTTGAATTTTCTATTCAGAAGACAGTGTACGTACTCAGACATCGCATAAAATATTATACAGATTATCAATGACTTCTAGAACAAAATTCTGGCATTAACAAATATTATAATCAGCAATTAGACAATTGCTACCGATTTCCTGGCACAAGGTAAGTGCTGTGTTCGTTCAATTAGTCTAAACTCTACATGTCTACCAAAAGCTGCTCATCTCACCTAAGGACTTGGAAGTAATGTCCATTAACTCTCAGGAATAGATGGTCGCCTATTTTTTACGTCCATTCGTCCACTGAATACGCTTCGAATTTATTCAGGTAAACAACACTAGAATATAAACAGAAAAACGTAAATTGTGGAAATTACAGAAGAAAATTTCAAACGTGCAGTTCAAGCTGCCGGAAATTGTTCACCTGTAAACGATGTCTCCTACATTATGGCACTCCTAAGGAGGCCCTCGAAACGAAGATTAAAAAGAAATATTAAAAATAATATTGCCACATCATATAGAGTGAGACCCCAAAGAAACTTGATGGAAGCTAATGAAAAAAAGCTTGTTCTGCGTACTAAAATGGCTCAAATATTTGGATTCCCTACGACCACGGCAGATGTTCAAAAGCTTGCCTATAATTTTTTTGACATCCTTCATATCGATCACAAATTTAATAAACAAGAAATTTAAAGTGCCAGTTGTCTTAAGTCCTTTTAAAAAGACACTCCAATCTATTTGGAAAGCTATGTCCGTTGGATGATGGCAGGGGACGAATTGCCTAGATGTTGGGAGTTATTTTGAATTTTGTAAGTTACACAAGAAGAAAATGAAATCTTTGACAAACAGCATTCTATTCTTAATACCGATGGAATGGGTCAGCAATTAGTAATACGCCAGCATGGTTTCTGATCTCAACCTAGTTATGGCTGGTTTAGACCACTGATAAGATAAGACGTCCGGACCTCCGGGGTAACGTGTTACATCTGAGTGGGGACCCACATTTAGCCCACGCACTCGCATGTGGTCCATTCAAGGTCTCCGCGCTCCACCTTTCCTCACTGGCCTAATAATAATCAAGCTCCCTTCCCTCCTCCTGCCTTTATTCCTAGAACAAATGCGTGAGTGGCATCTTTCACGGTCTGTGTGTGGGTATTTATTGCAGACAACAATAAATTAATTTTGTATGATTCTTACAATTTCGGGAGTTCCGCTATTCAAAGTTTGTGTGCTGTAGGGAAAGGATCATCAGCATCACCGGAGACATTCTACTCAATAAGCAGCGGCAAATATTACCGTGATATTCTGACGCTTTGACAGTACAGTGTGTGTACAAATTAATGATATCATGACATATTCTGCAAAGTAGTTGTTTATATTAACGTAATGTATGATGTAAGATACTCTGATAATGCAGCATGTGGCTGAATCACTATAATTCTATGTCGTCGTGGAATATTCTGCAAAATGGCGGAAAATTTTGGAAAAATGTCCAGTAATGTGGAAGACACCAACATATTCATTAACAATCTTGATGTTGTTTCTAAATTTGGTTCTCGCGAGTTGTTAGATATTTTACATTTTAAATTCTACAACAACCACAATGCAACAAATAAACTATAGCTACAAGGAAATACGTGGCTGCATTGCTTATGTGTCGCATCTTAGTTTGTTAAAAACAATGGTATAAGCGCTCCCGTTGCTATTTACATGTTTAGACCGATTGTCTCTCATACACCTGTGTTTCCATTCTTAGATATATATATATAAGTAAATATGAAGTTAAACAATTACTTTAGTTCATGATTTTAACAAAATACGCGGTATTATGCATTAAGTATTTTCACAACGCATTACTTAATGACAAACACACTCCTGCTTGTACATTCTGTAAAATACACTCCTGGAAATGGAAAAAAGAACACATTGACACCGGTGTGTCAGACCCACCATACTTGCTCCGGACACTGCGAGAGGGCTGTACAAGCAATGATCACACGCACGGCACAGCGGACACACCAGGAACCGCGGTGTTGCCCGTCGAATGGCACTAGCTGCGCAGCATTTGTGCACCGCCGCCGTCAGTGTCAGCCAGTTTGCCGTGGCATACGGAGCTCCATCGCAGTCTTTAACACTGGTAGCATGCCGCGACAGCGTGGACGTGAACCGTATGTGCAGTTGACGGACTTTGAGCGAGGGCGTATAGTGGGCATGCGGGAGGCCGGGTGGACGTGCCGCCGAATTGCTCAACACGTGGGGCGTGAGGTCTCCACAGTACATCGATGTTGTCGCCAGTGGTCGGCGGAAGGTGCACACGTGCCCGTCGACCTGGGACCGGACCGCAGCGACGCACGGATGCACGCCAAGACCGTAGGATCCTACGCGGTGCCGTAGGGGACCGCACCGCCACTTCCCAGCAAATTAGGGACACTGTTGCTCCTGGGGTATCGGCGAGGACCATTCGCAACCGTCTCCATGAAGCTGGGCTACGGTCCCGCACACCGTTAGGCCGTCTTCCGCTCACGCCCAACATCGTGCAGCCCGCCTCCAGTGGTGTCGCGACAGGCGTGAATGGAGGGACGAATGGAGACGTGTCGTCTTCAGCGATGAGAGTCGCTTCTGCCTTGGTGCCAATGCGTGTTTGGCGCCGTGCAGGTGAGCGCCACAATCAGGACTGCATACGACCGAGGCACACAGGGCCAACACCCGGCATCATGGTGTGGGGAGCGATCTCCTACACTGGCCGTACACCACTGGTGATCGTCGAGGGGACACTGAATAGTGCACGGTACATCCAAACCGTCATCGAACCCATCGTTCTACCATTCCTAGACCGGCAAGGGAACTTGCTGTTCCAACAGGACAATGCACGTCCGCATGTATCCCGTGCCACCCAACGTGCTCTAGAAGGTGTAAGTCAACTACCCTGGCCAGCAAGATCTCCCATTGAGCATGTTTGGGACTGGATGAAGCGTCGTCTCACGCGGTCTGCACGTCCAGCACGAACGCTGGTCCAACTGAGGCGCCAGGTGGAAATGGCATGGCAAGCCGTTCCACAGGACTACATCCAGCATCTCTACGATCGTCTCCATGGGAGAATAGCAGCCTGCGTTGCTGCGAAAGGTGGATATACACTGTACTAGTGCCGACATTGTGCATGCTCTGTTGCCTGTGTCTATGTGCCTGTGGTTCTGTCAGTGTGATCATGTGATGTATCTGACCCCAGGAATGTGTCAATAAAGTTTCCCCTTCCTGGGACAATTAATTCACGGTGTTCTTATTCCAATTTCTAGGAGTGTACGTTGACGAATGATAACATCCCTCAATTACTCTTTACTGGCATCTTGGATAGTCAAGGACAGAGACTGCAGCGATATGAAACACTCTGAAAGGTACTACCACCCGCAAGAATCCTCACCTCGCCTCTTTTTCTCTGGACCAACAAGAATCAAGCCCGCTAAACGACATAGATGCATTTCCAAAAGTCCATGTATGACAGATACGAGCAACCAGCAGCAAGCCGTGACAAAACTAGTCTTGTCGGAGCACCAAGCCGACACAGTATGCAGGCAATCTATGGCTGTATACTGGCGGCTATCCCGCCCCACATTAGCTGGATCATCATGATGAGATCATTAAACATGCAATTTATTTACGTATATAGTGGTAAACTACGATCGCTGTATCACATATCACCCTACAAGACGTGTCGATACTTTGGTTCCTATGATGTATTGACCAGTTCCGTTACCTACAAGAAAGAATGAAAGCCGAAATGACTAAGATGTTAACGTCACCCCTATACAAAAAAAGAATGGTTTTAAAGCTGAATTTCACACAGTTATTCGATATAATGGCACCAAAACAGTCTAGTACGATATTCGCTAACCTTAGCATTCGTTTAGCCTTAGGAACCTTTTTTTAGTATAACACTTACAATGTTCCGTATAAGTCTCTAGACATATTCAACTGGACATAATATTGGGAGTGTATTCCAGTCGAAACACTGATCGTATTTAAAAAATAAAGACAATCACGAGGAACAAGACTGGGACGTGTGTGTAAGATTAGCGAGAGTTTGTCTGTTTGTCACACAGGCACACTGCTCAGTTTTGTTCAAAATCTCAACAAAGCCTTGTTACAATGTCAGCCAGCTCTACTTTTATTTCATAGCCATATGATTTTTATATTTTCTGTAAACGGTTTCCAATGCATTATTCAACTATAAATATACTCCTGTTTCTATTTTCTGAAACCACACTGACAAAATATTGCATTCCTCTGTTACTATTTTTTCGATTATTCCTTAGCATCGCAAATATGGACAAGGCTATGATTCGTGACACTAAATCCGACAAACGCAGAGTGACCGTACTCACTGGTAACTTGATTGTTGCTTATGGTAATCTGAAAAACCTGTAAGGAACTCTGCGTGTACTGGGGGCTGACTCTATTTGAGGCTTACTCTATAATCGTTGTTCAGTAATCCTAATGCATGCTCCTGATGTTGCTAACAGGAGAAAGCTGTAAACAAACTACATGTTGGTTATGCGACGCGTCTGTTGTGACCTGCGACAGTATGGGTTTGTTTAAGGTGACGTCACAAAGCAACCAATCACATAATGCGATTTTACCAGTACTCTCAATATGTGCTCTAATTTTAGGATTCATAATCTGAAGTGACGTAATGATCAAATGATCAACTTGTATACATACATTGAGGTTTGTGATGATCGACATATACGTAACTTATGTTTATACCGCATCCCTCCCATGCAGACTTCAGTATTTTTGGCGAGTATGGAGGTGGAAATGCTTTGACAACCTCATACATCAATATATTGGCGTTTAGGGATCTATATCTATTCTTCGCTCTCTCAGATTTATAGTAATTGAGACAATGACTTTCATTAAATTTTTCCATATCCTTAACATTACTTTTATCGTAAAAACGTTTCTCTGGCTTAGTGAGTTTCTTTTTCATACCTGTGCAACTGTCTCCATTCTGTCCTTAAACTTCTTGAACTTTGCCCTTCCCACGGATTTTACATCTGCATCCATACTCCGCAAGCCACCTGACGGTGTGTGGTGAAGGGTACCTTGAGTACCTCTATCGGTTCTCCCTTCTATTCCAGTCTCGTATTGTTCGTGGAAAGAAAGATTGTCGGTATGCCTCTGTGTGAGCTCCAATCTCTCTGAGTTTATCCTCATAGTCTCTTCGCGAGATATACGTAGGAGGGAGAAATATACTGCTTGACTCCTCGGTAGCCCGCATCTCGTGGTCGTGCGGTAGCGTTCTCGCTTCCCACGCCCGGGTTCCCGGGTTCGATTCCCGGCGGGGTCGGGGATTTTCTCTGCCTCGTGATGGCTGGGTGTTGTGTGCTGTCCTTAGGTTAGTTAGGTTTAAGTAGTTCTAAGTACTAGGAGACTGATGTCCATAGATGTTAAGTCCCATAGTGCTCAGAGCCATTTGAACCATTTTTTTTTTTTGACTCCTCGGTGAAGGTATGTACTCGAAACTTCAACAAAAGCCCGCACTGAGCTACTGAGCATCTCTCTTGCAGAGTCTTCCACTGGAGTTTATCTATCATCTCCGTAACGCTTTCGCCGTTACTAAACGATCCTGTAGCGAACGCGCTGCTCTCCGTTGGATCTTCTCTATCTACTCTATCAACCCTATCTGGTACGGATTCCACACCGATTAGCAGTATTCTAGCAGTGGGCGAACAAGTGTACTGTAACCTACTTCCTTTGTTTTCGGATTGCATTTCCTTAGGATTCTTCCAATGAATCTCAGTCTGGCATCTACTTTACCGACGATTAATTTTATATGGTCATTCCATTTTAAATTATTCCTAATGCCTACTCCCAGATAATTTATGGAATTAACTGATTCCAGTTGCTGACCTGCTATATTGTAGCTAAATGATAAAGGATCTTTCTTTCTATGTATTCGCAGCACCCTTACACTTGTCTACATTGAGATTCAATTGCTATTCCCTGCACCATGCGTCAATTCGTTGCAGATCCTCCTGCATTTCAATACAATTTTCCATTGTTACAACCTCTCGATGTACTACAGCATCATCCGCAAAAAGCCTCAGTAAACTTCCGATGTTATCCACAAGGACATAATTTCACTATCATAAGATGAGAAACATGAAATCGTTGCCACCCACTCATGAGAATATTTACACTTTCGACTGGTAAAATATTATATTAGCGCATCCTTGACCATTTCATATTTTTTTCCAGGCTATGGGTTGAAAGTGCTTTCAATCCCACGTCTGTTAGCCTCAGTACTGGTATTTGTCGTTTCTCTCAAACACTGTTAATGTTTTGTTTGTGTGTGTGTGTGGGGGGGGGGGGGGGAGTGTGTTGCAGGGTTAGACACTGTAGTTATTATTCGTAGCTTAAAACTATCCGCTCTCCACCATTCGTCCATTGATTGTCGCATGCCTGGAATTCCTTTAGCATAGCAATATGATCAGAATGCCTACCATCAAAAAATCATTTTTTCTTGATGATGATTGTCTGTACTAGTGAATAAAAACCTCTGGGAAAGTAGAGCTTTTACCTGCCTTAGTTGCAAATGCATAACCACAAATAATAAATATGTTTCCCAGTACCATCCATCTTAGCCTGTCTTGATTCTATCGGCAACATTTCAAGTACACAGCCCGCAGTAAGTTGGTTGACGAATTCATTTCCATTCTACCAAAATAAATGCAAGTTAAATATAATTACTCCATGGGTTTTAAAAAAACGAATCCGATTAGTGTCACAGGTAGCACATGATGAATGAGGATAATGAGTTATGTTGTCAAATATCGTGCAAGAACGATGCTGATATCCTGCAAAACACCCAACACCTCAAGATGTCAACAGATCACCGAGAAAGTCTAAAGAATTACCACTTCAATGCCAATTAACTCAGCAATGGTACTACGTATCGAATTTTGCCCTCGATAATTATTTCTCAGTACAACCTTCCCTGAAACGCTCTTACTAGTTCTTCAGACTGTTTCTGACCGTCCTGTATATTAGATCGAGTTTCCAGTGTTTTCACATTGCGAGACATGTACAAATGATTTTCTTCTACCTACGATTCATACTTGGGCTGTCTAGCATAGCTACTTTAGAAACTAACAAACCGTTATTCCATAATCATCGAAATTATCCGTACTATCCATACTCTCTAACCATCAATATCCTGTTCTTCTGTGTATAAAACATCGTGAGGCACTTTATGTGGCAGTGTTTCCACTTTATAATGCAAACTGGGCCTTAATGATTTTTCCAGCAGTTTAACTAGATAGTCCTCCAAGAGGAATGAGCCTCGGGTAAATAGTACAACACACCATTACCAAATGTTCAGTTAAAACTAAAGTCTTATATTACACATATAAAAGACTTGATTTTGAAATGCAATTTGCTTGACAAGAATAATCAGTACTCCAGCTGAGCGATGACAAGGATGCATATCATATATTACTACATAGTCTACATCCAAATTTTTCTGACAGTATTGACCAAGACAGTTAGTGCATTAGAACACCTATTTTTTAAATATCAGACACTTTCAATTTACAACAATAATGTATTTGTTTTAAATAATCTACTGCCTAGCTATGAGCAATAATATCAGTTGTTAATCTAAGTCAGACAAAACGTTGCGCACAGATCGCTTTCCTCCTCTATCGGCAAACTTCTCGTGATATTGTCAGTAGTATGCTCGTCCTAACACAAAAGCCCAATTATCGATTTGCTGCTTTTATTTGAAAACCCAGTACTCCTTTCAGTGCTGATACATCCATCATCCGTTGTTTTTACATGACAGAATGTACTCGTGCCAAATGGACGACACATATGCCTGCCACATGTGTGTTCCAGGATGTTAGAGCAACCAAATCCTCCTGATGATGGCACGACTAGTATACCACGTTAGTGGACTTTTAGAATAACAGCAGTGCTTGTGCGGCATCTAATTAGACGCAGCTCTTGGCAGTCCCCATATTTTTTAGATTTTTACTAGCGACGTAGGCGATGCTATTTGTCACGTGAGACTACTTCAGTAACCCTCTACTGTAGAAATAGGTTACAATAATTACTTTTTATCAATAGTTTATCCGTCTTATCGTTACAAATGCTACGTCATGATTCCGATTTAACATCGTTGTCATGTTAAACAGCCTAATATCTAACTATGCACTGTTTTGGAATGTAGCTAGACACATTCGGAAAGTAGAAAAGTTAAATATGAGAAAGTCCGTTTTAAGAGTTTACTGCTGATCTACCAATTAGTAGATCTACAGGCCACGTACAAATTGCACTTCGTTAACTACTGGCTGTTTGCTATCGGTGCTGCAGTACTTTTTCCACAAAGTGTTGCCAGTTACCAGTCCGTTACAGATGAAGTAATAACTTGCGCATTTAGTTGTATGAACACTAGGTTAGTGTTGACTGCTACGAATACCAACTGAAACTAAAGGTGACTATACTCAGTCAGTATTTATTATATAACACTTCCACTGTAAATTTCAGAATGTTATACACCCCTTATGAAGCGAATTTATGTCAGTAAGTAAGGCTTGTAAATAACGAACGACTTTTGAAAAACCTGTGGTACAGTCAGTGCACACAGGCTCCTTTTCCAGTTGTGTTTACTTCACATACGCGTACGCTTCGTATATACTGACTGGAAAAAGAAACCAGTGTCAGAGGTTACTCAGAAATCGTTCATACAATACACACATGCCTTATAGACATAAATCCACTTCACTATTGAGGTATACAATACTTCCCCCGTGTGTTTCCGAAACACATGGGGGAAGTATTGTGTAATAAATGTGACTGGTTACAGTCACTTTTATTTTCAGTTGATGACTAACATTACATTACATTAATACTTTTTCCATAGATCACAAATACAACATTTTGTAATCATGTGGAACATATCAGTTTAACATAAATTTTCCTTACACGATATTATAGATTATTTGATTTTCCCACTCGGGTGGTACAGAAAAGCAGCACACTGATGGATAATGTTTTTATAGATCAAGATAAATTTAACAAATCAAAATTTTTCGTGTTAAGAATGGTCTATCTGATAATGATGCACAGCTAGTGACAGTATATGACATAGGTCGATATGGTAATGGAAAACAGTCCTCCAAAATAGTGCATTCAATTAGCGACATAACAACTGCAAACTTCAGGAAAAGCTTGCTCAGTGATACAGCTATTAGCTCACTGAAACAGGGTATTTTTCCAGATGGACTGAAATATGCTGTCGTTAAACCATTGCTTAACAAAGGGGATAGGTGTGATGCTAACAACTACCATCGACTCTCACTTCTGACAGCTTTATCCAAAATTTTTGAAATAGTAATTTATTCAAGAGTAGCTTTACAAATCTCTAAAAACTAAATTTTAACAAAATGTCAGTCTGGCTCTCATAAAGGCTTTATAACAGAAAATACTATATACACTTTCACTGATCAAATATTAAATGCTCTGAATAACCGAACCTCACTCATTGGGATTTTTTGTGATCTTTCAAGGCTTTGACTGTGTGAATCATAAAATTCTTATAGATAAGCTTAAGCATTTTGGTGTGAGTGGAACAGTGTACAAATGTTTTAATTCATATTTAACTGGAAGAATGCAGAAGGCTGAAATTCACAGTACAGATAATCTTCAAAAATCAGCAGAGTCCTCTAAATGGTGAGGTATCAAGAATGACGTCTCACAGAATTCAGTCTTGGGTCTCTTATTGTTCTAAACATATATTAATGACTTGCCAATCTATATTCATAAAGATGCAAAGCCAGTTCTCTTTGCTGATGATACAAGTATAATAATCACAACCAACAGATAAGAGCTGATGGAATTGTAAATTATGTCTGAAAATTATTAATTGCTGACTACAAATGCACTCTCACTAAATCTTGAGAAAACAGTATATACAGTTCTGCACAGCAAATGGCATAACACCACTGATAAATATAGCATTCAAATAGAAATCTATCACTACTTTTAGCACTCGAGACTGTACAGCACTCCCGAGACACAGGAACGGGGTTGGATATTTAACGACCGGGTGCCTAAACCCATGTATCTGGTTCTTCCCGCGGCGATTGATTTGCTGTTCTCTGCACTGCCTGCTACTATGTGTCCTGTAATAACTATTGTCTAGCAGGGATAGTAGCCACTCACACCAACAGTACCAAGTTGACCTGGTAGAATTCACTGTATTCTGTTAAATACTCGCACGGGGTGGGGCTGCACTGTTCACAATTAACATTATTCTACAATGAACGGGATCAGTATTTGTACTCCAAGTACGTGTCCATTGTGACGTATAAGGTTGCTGTCTAAATGATGGCATCCAAAGTAAAAACACGGCGCAAAGGACACAAAATAATCACTGCTCAACGGATGTTTTATCAGTCGACTTTTGGCACAGTGTTTCCAACAGTACTAAACAATTCAATAGCCTATATCACGAGCGTGCGAGTGAGCGAATCGTGGCGCGGATGCTCCATAAAATTTCTGGTACGATATACGAACGACAAAGTACCTGCGCTCGTGACATTCAGCCAGTCAAAACGATATGTCATTCTTTCGCTTAGAACTTGCAGTTAGGACCATACCAGTCTACATTATTTTTCCTAACCGTCACGACGCAGTTTGTTGTTCACCCGACACGACACACGAAACCAAGAAACATCACCTTTTGGATAAAGATTGATACTGCGTCGTGAACACTGAAATTAAACGCAGAACTTGTGTGGCAAGCGCCTTCAATTACTTCACCATGCTGCAGCCACGGCATCAACACAACACTCCGCCCACGCTCCACGAAGGCTGCGCCACGGCTCCCCGCTGTTGCTCTGCGCTCGGCAGAGAGTCGACTGTCGATAGTCGACGATACAATTCTGTTCTTACAATGGTACTTGGGTCATTGCAATTTTGGTGACAAACATATGAGTAAATTAGCCTACAAAGCCTATTTTGATTCACTGCTTTCATATGGCATTATATTTTGGGATAACTCATCAGTAAGAGGAAAGGTATTCGTTGCACAAAAGTGTCTAATCAGAATAATAGCTGGACCCTATTCAAGATCACCTTGCAGACATTTATTTAAGGAACTCGGGATATTCACAGTAACTTCGCAATACATATACACACTTGTGAAATTTGTATTAGTAACATATCCCAATCCAAAAATAATAGCAAAGTGCATAGCCACAACACTAGAAAAAAGGGTGATCCTCATTATTCTGGGTTAAACAATAATTTGCTTCCCTCTCTCTGACAGATATCACAACAAAGAATCAAAATTTTTCAGAAATAGCTGAGAATTTCCCAACAGGAAACATACAGCTACAACTATTAAATTACCGTTATTTAGATTAAGCTCATAAGCACATGCTTCTATTTGTTGCTCTACATAAACTTTTTTAGTTTCTGAATTTTTCACAGTATGATACATTTTAATATACAGGGTATAAATTTTAATTAGACAAACCAGAATAACTCGAAAAATAAGCTTCACACGAAAAAATGTATAGAATCCAAAGTTGATTATTTTCGAGGCGGACATCTGCTGGTGCTAAAATTAGCCCGCCATCCCAGCCCCCTGAGGGTGGGGCGGGAGGCAACTTTAAAATTTCAAATGGGAACCCACATTTTTTATTGCAGAATCAGATTCTACATAAAAAACCTACATACATTATGTCTTAAGCTTTTGTTTTGATTCTTGGTAGTTGACGCTGTAACTGAAGAAAATTCATGTTCTCATTTTTGAGTGGAAAATGCTTACGGATGAATAAAAAATACTTATTTACTTCGTAAATTTTGATTCGCTAAAATTAAAACTCTCCTTCTCTCCCCATAGGGTGGAGTTTGAGAGAGAGGAATTATTTACAAATGTTGACCCGAATCTACGGAAAAAAGCAAAACAGTATTTGGGTCAACATTGTAAAACCCCACCCTAAAGGGAAAGAGGGAAAGTTTTAGTTTAGCGAATCAAAATTTACGTAGTAAATAAGAATTTTTTATTTGTCCGTAACCATTTTCCACGCAAAAATGAGAACATGGATTTTCTTGAACTACAGCGCCAACTACTAAGAATCAACACAAAAGTTTAAGACAAAATGTATGTAGGTTTTTTATGTAGAATCTGATTCTGCAATAAAAATGGGTGTTCCCATTTGAAATTTTAAACTTGCCTCCCGCCCCACCACCAGGGGGCTGGGATGGCGTGCTGATTTTAGCACCAGCAGATGTCCGCCTCGAAAATAATCAACTTTGGATTCTCTACATTTTTTCGTGTGAAACTTATTTTTCGAGTTATTCTGTTTTGTCAACTTAAAATTTACACCCTCTATGTGGCAATTCATCCTCTCTCCATAGTGTATCTCCTTACATGTGCTGAAAGCTTATATCCACCTATATTTACGTTTCCCATATCTGTGACTATATGATGTTCAGACAGGCATAGTACAGCTACTCCACCCTCAGTTTCTAAATCTTCTAAACAGAGAAGAAGCTCATCTACTTTGTTTTTTAATACGCTGATATTCTGATCCAATATACCAGTACTGTTTTTCACTATCGTTTTATGATAATCTTGTGATATACTAACATTATTTTACGGTGTACTTTTATGAAAATCTTGTGATATGTTAACATCTCTTGTATGAGCTTCTCACTAAACTTAATTTCATTGTACGTTGAATCTCTGGTCACTGATCTTAGCCTAAGAAAGCGTTTCAGTCCCCCGCCCCCTTTTGCTATTATCACGGCCAATTTACCCTCCCCTTTCCAACTGCGAGGCCATGTCTTATGAAGTCCCACGTACCAATAGCATCAACAGGAACCAAACCAATACTGACAAAGTAGCCGCCCGTAGCAGGTGATCTAACTTCATATTGACCCACCTGACAGCTTTTAACCTTTGGAAAATCGTGCTCCAGAATTCTGTACCATTGAAAGAATTAAGTACAACTAAGCAAGTACCGTTTCCCTCATAGCCTGTTGCACAGGCTGCAAACCAAAGTTACGGAAGCGGCCTGTCTCGACGAGGCTTGAAAGCTACTCATTATTACGGGTGCTGCTGCAGCGATGTTTGCAAACACTTTTTACAGCGCTACAAGAATTAAATTAAGCTTTCTACATATTATCGTCATTCGACGTTTCGGAAACAGTCTAGCAATGTCCCATAAACGTTTCTGGTCGAAGAAGGAAAAGTAAGAGAGGATTTCTTAGTGGACAGAAGTCAGCACATATGAGATATAAGGCGGATCTGCTCCTGGAGACACGAGACATGTCCAAAGACGGGAAAGGCGCAGCGCGACCGCCGGCCGCCTCCGATTTCTCTTCGGCAGGCCTGGCAGCTAATGGCGGCAGAGACGCGGGGCACGGCGTCCGCCCTGTCACGGGGCGACGCGACGCGACGTCACGTCTCGCTTTTTCTGCAGCGCGGCCAGCTTTCCCATAGGCCGACATAAATCTGTCAGGCCGGCTCGCCCGCCGTCTAGCGAGACGCCCTCGGCGCCGCCGCGCCGGGTCGCGACTTCTGGCGCCGGCGTCGCCTTCTGGCGCCTCCCCCCCTCCCCTCCCCCCCGGGCCCACAAGGTGCCCCCGATCGCAGGGGCTCTCCCTGCGTCAGCCTCCAGTACCTACATGCTCAACCGCTAACACTGCAATGCAAGTGTGCTATCAACATCTCTGACCAACTGTAAGACTATTTTCGCTCAAATTAGAAATATGTTGATGCATACCCAGTGACTTTGAGTGAACTGTATATAATAATAGCTTGTGTCTTGTAAATATCATCTAATTATTTTTTGTGTAAAATTTGAGATGTTATCTGTAATTGAAACTGAAAAATTTGTCGTAATTACACCCTTGGCCATTAAAATTTCTACACCAAGAAGAAATGCAGATGATAAACGGGTATTCATTGGACAAATATATTATACTAGAACTGACATGTGATTACATTTTCACGTAATTTAGGTGCATAGATCCTGAGAAATCAGTACCCAGAACAACCATGTCTGGCCGTAACAACGGCCTTGACACGCCTGGGCATTGAGTCAAACAGAGCTTGGATGGCGTGTACAGGTACAGCTGCCCATGCAGCTTCAACACGATACCACAGTACATCAAGAGTAGTGACTGGCGTATTGTGACGAGCCAGTTGCTCGGCCACCATTGACCAGACGTTTTCAACTGGTGAGAGATCAGGAGAATGTGCTGGCCAGGGAAGCAGTCGAACATTTTCTGTATCCAGAAAGGCCTGTACAGGACATGCAACATACGGTCGTGCATTATCCTGCTGAAACGCAAGGATCGAATGAAGCGTAGAGCCACGGGCCGTAACACATCTGAAACGTAACGTCCGCTGTTCAAAGTGCCGTCAATGCAAACAAGAGGTGACCGAGACGTGTAACCAATGGCACCCCATACCATCACGCCGGGTGATACGTCAGTATGGCGATGACGAATACACACTTCCAATGTGTGTTCACCGTGATGTTGCCAAACACGGATGCGACCATCATGATGTTGTAAACAGAACATGGATTCATCCGAAAAAATGACGTTTTCCCATTCGTGCACCCACGTTCGTCGTTTACACCCTCGCAGGCGCTCGTGTCTGTACAGGGTCAAGGGTAACCGCAGCCATGGTCTCCGAGCTGATAGTCTATGCTGCTGCAAACGTCTTCGAACTGTTCGTTGTCTTGCAAACGTCCCCATCTGTTGCCTCAGGGATCGAGACGTGGCTGCACGATCCGTTTCAGCCATGCGGATAAGATGCCTGTCATCTCGACTGCTAGTGATACGACGCCGTTGGGATTCAACACGGCGTTCCGTATTACCCTCGTGAACCCACCGATTGCATATTCTGCTAAGAGTCATTGGATCTCGACCAACGCGAGCAGCAATGTCGCGATACGATAAACTGCAATCGCGATAGGCTACAATCCGACCTTTATCAAAGTCGGAAACGTGATGGTATGCATTTCTCCTCCTTACACGAGGCATCACAACAACGTTTCACCAGGCAACGCCGGTCAACTGCTGTCTGTGTATGAGAAATCGGCTGGAAACTTTCCTCATATCAGCACGTTGTAGGTGTCGCCACCGGCACCAACCTTGTGTGAGTGCTCTGAAAAGCTAATCATTTGCATATCACAGCATCTTCTTCCTGTCGGTTAAATTTCGCGTCTGTAGCACGTCATCTTCGTGGTGTACCAATTTCAATGGCCAGTAGAGTAATACAAATAATGTTAAAGCGACATAAATTACCTTTGTTGCGTAATGTATATTATGATTACACTGGGTCAATGCCGACAAGGAACTGTTGACGAAAATTAGGCAAATGCTGTATCGTTTGTCAGAGAGTAAAGTGAAACCCTAGCACCCTCCCTGAGGGCTGCTGTGCGACGTCAGAGAGAAAGCGTTGTGGACGCGCATGTTGCGTGCACAGCGAACTTAATCCCATGTGAGGCCAAACTGGTGACTGTAAGGCACAACGGACGTGTCAAATGTATAAGGCTCCAAGAACATCAGTAGCCTGCTCCATAAACAGTCATTACTAACCACAAAGTGTCCGTAAGAAACGAAGTAATAGGAGCATTGTCGCAGACTTCGACGCCTGCTTCTCAGCATCTCTGACGAACTGTAGGACCGATTACTTTTGTTCTAATTAGAAATATTGTGATGCATATCCAACGAATTTGAGTTAACTTTTAAATAGCAATTGATATATGTTAAAATTCTGTCTCCCAGATGTCATCATTCACCTGTGTTATTGTCGCCTTGACTATACTCCGTTCATCATAAGAATAAACCTGATGTAAACAAATACAAACGCGATGATTGGACAGAAGCCGTAGCACACGTACACTGGTGTTGTTACACTCTTGGAAGCAGGTCCTACTTATGTATTAGATATATTACGAGGTGCATTCAAGTTCTAAGGCCTCCGATTTTTTTTCTAATTAACTACTCACCCGAAATCGATGAAACAGGCGTTACTTCTCGACGTAATCGCCCTGCAGACGTACACATTTTTCACAACTCTGACGCCATGATTCCATGGCAGCGGCGAAGGCTTCTTTAGGAGTCTGTTTTGACGACTGGAAAATCGCTGAGGCAATAGCAGCACAGCTGGTGAATGTGCGCCCACGGAGAGTGTCTTTCGTCGTTGGAAAAAGCCAAAAGTCACTAGGAGCCAGGTCAGGTGAGTCGGGAGCATGAGGAATCACTTCAAAGTTGTTATCACGAAGAAACTGTTGCGTAACGTTAGCTCGATGTGCGGGTGCGTTGTCTTGGTGAAACAGCACATGCGTAGCCCTTCCCGGACGTTTTTGTTGCAGTGCAGGGAGGAATTTGTTCTTCAAAAGATTTTCGTAGGATGCACCTGTTACCGTAGTGCCCTTTGGAACGCAATGGGTAAGGATTCCGCCCTCGCTGTCCCAGAACCTGGACACCCATCATTTTTTCAGCATTGGCGGTTACCCGAAATTTTTTTGGTGGGGGTGAATCTGTGTGCTTCCATTGAGCTGACTGGCGCTTTGTTTCTGGATTGAAAAATGGCATCCACGTCTCATCCATTGTCACAACCGGCGAAAAGAAAGTCCCATTCACGCTGTCGTTGCGCGTCAAAATTGCTTGGCAGCATGCCACACGGGCAGCCGTGTGGTCGTCCGTCAGCACTTGTGGCAACCACCTAGATGACACTTTTCGCATTTTCAGGTCGTCATGCAGGATTGTGTGCACAGAACCCACAGAAATGCCAACTCTGGAGGCGATCTGTTCAAGAGTCATTCGGCGATCCCCCAAAACAATTCTCTCCACTTTCTCGATCGTGTCGTCAGACCGGCTTGCGCGAGCCCGAGGTTGTTTCGGTTTGTTCTCACACGATATTCTGCCTTCATTAAACTGTCGCACCCACGAACGCACTTTCGACACATCCATAACTCCATCATCACATGTCTCCTTCAACTGTCGATGAATTTCAATTGGTTTCACACCACGCAAATTCAGAAAACTAATGACTGCACGCTGTTCAAGTAAGGAAAACGTCGCCATTTTAAGTATTTAAAACAGTTCTCATTCTCGCCGCTGGTGGTAAAATTCCATCTACCATACGGTGCTGCCATCTCTGGGACGTATTGACAATGAACGCGGCCTCATTTTAAAACAATGCGCATCTTTCTATCTCTTTCCAGTCCGGAGAAAAAAAATCGGAGGCCTCAGAACTTGAATGCACCTCGTATTACTAAGTTACGTTAAATGAAACTTTTAAGATATTCAAATGTATTAGCAGCTATCAACGTTTTTCTTAATCACGCTTTAGTTATGTAGCTTTTATTTCAAAAAGTCGTGTATAGTGACAGCTCTGTTGTGCTCTGATTGTCGCGCAGTATGAAAATGGCTGAGGCTGCTTCCTCTTCTGTGGTGGAACACGGTCAAAAATGGCGACACCTACGTTGCTCTTAATGTTTTTCGTAGATTTACAGAGGTTTTGAAGTTTTCCAAGGGACTACATTACATACAGTTGAGACACAAATAAACACTGCTCGATTAGCAGAATAGGTAGCGTAATAGTCTGAGAAATTTGCTATAGTTTGTGGATCGCTGATTCAAATCGGCCGGCACGGTAGCTCAGCGAGTTCAGTCAGAGGACTGTGTGCTCTCTGTAATAAAAAAACTGAGTCAAGGAATCAGCGATCAACGTGAAAAGATGTCTTGTGACGTCCGCCCAGACCAAACGCAACGAACTATATCGAACAAAAAAAAGGGTGTTAGCTACCCTCTGTAACAAAAAAAAAAAACTGAGTGAATGTATCAACAAAGAACATCAACAAGTATCATCCTACTACGTCCGCCTAGAACAAATTCAATGAACAATATAGAAAAAAATGAGATCAACAAGAAGAAAATGGAAAATCTCGTCTGAGTCCTTGTTTTTTCTCTTTTAATTTGAAGTACCTACATCTCGTAATTCTAAAATTCATCATCAGTTTTTATAATGCAGGTCTTCTTGCTTCTTATCACATATTGCACGTGAAATTCCTGTGTTCATTTCAAATGTAAATTCGTAACTATCGATATTTTATGAAAGACTGTTAATAAAATCTGGTTAAATTAAGGAAACATAACAATTTAATTTTTAAGGCAAAAATGAAAAACCAAATACTCTTTATTTGGATTATGTCCATAGTTTTATACCACAGATGTAGATAAGGGTCCTAAAAACACGTAAAACAATCATTTTTGCAGCACCGAGCACACCATGCAAATGCTGCATTTTTACATTTCACATTGTACCATTGCAATATGAACACAACGAATCTGATCTGGAGCCAAGTTGTGGGATTTGGGTCGAGAAGTAACAAGATTGTTAGCCTGCCATACGCACTGGAACTAACGCACGCAGATTTTTCACGTGTAACTGTCGAAGGCTGGTGGGATATAGAACGGCTCGTCGTAAAAGGAGAAAATGCGGCGCCTGGTTGCTTTCGTGGATTCCATTGTTGATAGGCTCGTTATTAACGTAGCAAGTGACACTTCCAAAATTGAAATGTATTTCTCCGATTCGTATAAGGAAGGAGCTAAGAGATTACCAGACGACTGTCTCTAAGTAACACCTTCAGTGGTTTCAGTATACTTTTGCATCACACATGGCTCGCTCACAAAAATTATGCTGTGTTTAAGTTATGAATTTTCATCACTATTGTTTGTGGTTATAATAGTATGTCAGGTGAGAACGAGAGCATTTTATGCTTTGCGTCTGGTCACCCAAGAAGCGTGCGGTAGTGCTGGAGTTTTGCCGAATATTATTTCATTCTCCTTAAAAATTAAATCATATTCGAAGCTATGTTGCTTCTTTTCTCGTCTCTTTTTACGCCTGTACTGCATCTGTTCAAACCATTACAAGTTAGTTGGGCCGCTGGCTGGGCAGTGCTGTCCCAAGTTTAATGCGCCGGTAAGGCTGCTGTCCCGTATTATCGCTCAGTCTATGTGCATGTAAGACAGCATAAAACATATCCTTATGATTGTACTTGACTGTACTCGTCACGGTTTGGCTTACGCTCCACGTGAAACGATGTGCAATGAGATTCAAGCAGTCGCGGAAGAATACATGTTTACATCAGGGTTATTCTTATGATGAACAGAGTATAGGATCCTGCACTTTTATTATTGTAGAAAAAAATCGTAAATTTGTGGTGAGATCTTATGGACCAAACTGCTTACGTCATCGGTCCCTAAGCTTACACACTACTTAATCTAACTGAAATTAACTTACGCTCTGGACAACACACACATCCATGCCCGAGGGAGGACTCGAACCTCCGACGGGGGGAGCCGCGGGGCTATGACAAGACGCCCTAGACCGCGCGGTTATTGTAGAAAAATCGACCGCCGTTGATTTATTAAGGAAATACAATGTTAAGAAAGAGTAATACTGCCAGTTTTCTTTTATTGTTAAAAATGTGTCTGAAATCGATCAGTAATGATGTCTCACTGAGTTATCTGTTCTGTTCCATAATAATCAGAGGGAATGTTCATTGTTACAGTTTGACTGATATAAAAGTGAAGCAAATTTAATTCAAGCAATACTGGCAAAATTAATAATCAAGTTAACGCTATATAAATTTCGTATATTTGTATTTGATACTATTTATCATGGCTTCCGTATTGATTTAATTGATTCGTGCTCTAACGCTGCCACAGTACTGACGGTCAATTGCTATTTATGCATTAAAGTGACTTCCCATTTATCAAAAATTGGAAATTTCAACGAACTTCATTTGCGATTTTTCGTGGGTTTTGTACATGTAAGTAATCGTTTCTGCGAGGCAATGCCAAATTATGCTACAATACAGAGTTTTCATCCGCCAACTATTTCAGTAACGATAATTTGTTTATTAGTCCAAATTATAAATTCTGATTTGCGTAACGAGTTAAAATTTACACGCTGTTATTTTGTACCTTGATGTTGTGTTGTTTACCTTCTGTTGGCAAACTTTTACATAAACAAATACGTAATTACTACTGTTACGATTATCGATTAGGTAACGAGCAGCTACTGTTCAATTGGACTGGCGAGTATTTAATTTTACAATTTAATTCGTTTATTTTTTGTTGGAGGTAATTCGGAATATCGTGGTACCTCGTTTTTCATGCCCTCTTCACCCTGTGTGATTGTATTGTTTTACGCGCATTATTCAAAATTCAAGTAAACAGAGAGTGGTATAAGTTGTTTGTGAAAATAGCTCATTGAACAATTTTCTCCACTAATGAGTCACTCACACCATCACGGTCAGTGCAGGGACAGGTAGGTAAAACAGGCCACCCCAAACGTAACCGAAACGAATAAAATTTATATCGAGGTGCAGTTTTCTCCAAGTTATAGCGACAAATGGCGAATTTCCTAACGTTCGCAAACAATTTTTGATCGTTTATAGTCGTCGAATTATGACACAGACTTTTTTTTTCTAATGGAACTATACACTTATTTCTGTGGTATTTGAAAGAATCTTCTAAGAGAACTTCAGCGGCATAACTTGTATGGGACTTATGAAGCAGTATGGAGATAACAGCGCCGCAAACCAGTGTCATGCCGTCGAGAGAAGAGGTCTGACGTGCTATACCATACGTATGCAAACAAGTAACTCGAGTATGCTCGTGTGTTTATTATTACGACTGTTGAGTTTGACCGTTGCTACACACTATAAAGTGATTCTGGAAAAACAGTAATGTACGTTGAATGCCATCTGGAGTTAAAGGCAGAACACTCCGGCGTTAACAAAGCACTTCATACATTCGGGAGTCGTCGGTGTTTCCTAACACACTCTTGTTTCGATTTTCACTACTGATAAAACTGTAGAAAATTCAAGTTTGGTGAGTGTGCGGACAATTTAGGATTTCCTAAATGACCGTTCCAATGCTCTCCAAATGTTCTCTTAAGAGCTTCTGTCATTACATGTGTGGATTGGTGCCATACTGATTGCCCTATGTTCAGTGGGATGTCTACCAACAACAGAGGCAGCAGCACATCTTAGGAACTCGAGATACTTGTGTGTATGCAGATTCCCATCAATAAAACGGGGACCAATGATGCAGGTCTTGAAAACCAGGCACCAAACATTGATAGGGTAAGAGCGTCTGTTTTATCCACTTCTTTGAGTCAGCGCGGATTTTCAACTGGCGATTAGTGCATGTCGCGAAGATTATCTTGTCCATGGTCTGTAAATTAAATTACTTCCTTAAATAAAATTTGCATTACGACGCATAACTTTGCGCTTTTCGCAGATAACATTCGACAAACTGCAAGCAATTTCGGAAGTCGCTGCCACGAAGCTGTAGACGCAGCGAAATGTGAAGAGGATGAAATGCGATGGAATGTAGCTTTCCCAGAACACCCGTTAGGTGCAGCCTTCTCGAGTGCCTGTTAGTGATACTTGCCTTGTGTGTTACCGCTGCTAAAATGTTAGTTTCATGTCTTTCATTGCATGCTCTTCGTTTTCCCTGACGTATTTTATTGTTCACGCTTCCAGTTTCTAGAACTTTTTTTATAATGTTTGCAAAGACGGATCGCGAGTGCTTGGCTCGATCTGGATACTCGTCAGAGTACAAGCGCACCGCTGCTCTAATAGTCTGACGACATTCGTCATCAACCACATTCACTTTTTCGAATATCGTATCCAGTGCGAATGTCTCCATAGCTTTACAAGCAAGTTATCTGATTTCAACAACAGCAGAGGACACAGATATGGATTTCAAGCGCGCAGGTAAACACGAGACCCATACCTGAGTTATGTGTTTGCTTACATTTGGTATAACTGAGCAGACGTTTGTGGAATCTCTCCTCCTGACGGCGTGAGAATAGTTTGCGGCGCTGTTATCGTGATACTATTTGATCAAGCCCCGTACATGTTATCTCGTTGAAGGTTTCTTAGAAGCTTATTTTCAAATGCCACAGGAAAAGAAGTATGTAGTTGCATTAGAAAAGAAGTATGTAGTTCCATTAGAAAAAAAGTCAGTATCGTAATTTGACGACTGTAAAAGACACAACTCACTTGCAAACGCGAGCAAATTGGCCAGATCGTACGTTCCCCCCCCCCCCCCCCAACCTCCCCACCGATCCCCTTCTCTTCCACCCCCACCCCCCGCCCTTCCCACCCTCCACCCCATACAGGTTTGATGCGACCCGCCACAAATTCATCTACTATGGCAACCTTTTTCATTTCAGAATAGTAATTGCAACCTACGTCCTCAATTATTTGCTACATGTATGCCAATTTCCGTCTTCCCCTATAGTTTTTAACCTGTACAGCTCCTTTGTACCATGAAGGTTATTACCTGATGGCTTCGCACGTGAGTTACCATCCTTCCTCTTCTCAGTGTTTCACACATATTCCTTTCCACGCCGATTGTGCGGTGAACCTCCTCATTCCTTACCTTACCAGTCCACCTAATTTTCAACATTATTCTGTAGCACCACATCTATTACAGTTCATGTTTCACTACCATACAATGCTGTGCTCCAAACGTAGTTTCTCAGAAATTTCTTTCTCGAATTAAGGCCAAGGTTTCATGTTAGCCTTCTCTTGGCCAGGAATGCCCTCTTTGCCCGTGCTGGTCTGCTTTTGATGTCCTCCTTGCTTCGTCCATCATGGGTTATTATGCTGCCAGTTAGCAGAATTCCTCAACTTCTGCTAGTTTGTGATTACCAATTCTGACCTTAAGTTTCTCGCTTTTCTCAGCTGTTTCCGCTACAACTTGTCAAAAACCGCATATGGATGTATTTATTGATTCTGCATATATTTAGGATGGCCATCTTAGGTGCCTCGCTCTGTATATTCACGTAGCCGATCAGCCAAGGGGGGAGTTTACAAATCGACAAACTTTCGAAGGTTGTTCAGGAGGGCTTCTGGATATTCTGACGTAAGGGAACTGTAGTCTCCATTGGTTGTTTACAAAGTAATAATTATATTTATCCTATTTATTGACGCGGTCACATTTATTTCGGTGAAAATTTTTTCGCTGCTGCCAGACGTTACTCACTAATATATATATATATATATATATATATATATATATATATATATATATATATATATATATATATATGACCAATGTTATGACGGGCCTGTTATCGAAGAATCTTGATTTTCGCGTAGTGATTCAATAGCAGCCAATGCAGGGTTCCAGGATGTGCTCAGTTAAAATCCCACAACCCTGTTGATGAGATTATCAGCTGTACGGATCTGTATTGTTTCCGTAATGACGCAATCCCAGAAAGACGATGCCGGGGATAAAACTCCCGTCTTTTCATAAATCATGCGATGTCCTGTATTCAGACAGTGTTCTGCAACTGACGACTTCTCCGATTGGCATAGGTGTGTATGACGCTGATGTTCATCGCAACGTTCTCGTACTGTGCGACATGTCTAGCCTATATATGCTGCCCCACACTGACAAGGAGCCTTGTACACATTACGTTTCTTCAGGCTAAGATCATCCTTAACCAAACCCAAACAGGTTCCTCAGTCTTGCAGATAGTCGAAAGACACATTTAGTTGTCCTATCTTCCGAGGACTTTTCCCATTCTTGACGACTTGGGACCAAAATACGGCAAGAAGGCCAAAGTGATACGTGTCTTCGTATCTTCATTCTGCTCCATGGATTGAACTTGCTTGGGCCTGAATGCATTACGTATCTGTCTCTCAGAATAACATTTTTGTCAGAATACTGTCTTCAAATGTTGTATCTTACTCGAAAGGCTTTCAGGATCAGATACCACACGCGCTCTATGAACTACCGTTCGTAATGCACTACCGCATTGTGCAGGGCGATGGCAGCTTGTGGCCTGCAAATATAGATCTATCGCGCATAGTCTATGTTTAATTTCTCTAAAGTACGATGTACATTTTGGTATAAGTGACACTATTACTTGTTCTACCTCATGATGGTTTCTCGAGGATTGATGTATACTACTTGTTCACACCTCATATTTGCACGGTATTTTAATTATTAAGTAACGGCAGTTTCGTACTGTGACTTTTTTATATATTTGACTCCTTGGTATTAACGTTATTTTTTACATATTTGACTCCTTGGTATTAACGTTTGTTACATAATTTACGAACGTTGTACTTTTGACTTCCCACGCCAGATGGTGGGTGTTATGTTTTTTAAGAAAGACCTGTGTTGCGCCTCTTTTTATGTTGTTCATTTATTATTCTTTGGCATTATCTTTTGCATTTTATATGTTCTGCACTCTAACAACTTATCATCGATCTATTTTATGTTTTATAGTTAAAAAACAATACGCCAATGTTTTTTAGATATTCTCCTTTGTCTGCTATGTGTTGTACGTACATTTTAAATTTGAATTACTACACCATTCATAAAAGTACAAGAGTTATTTAGTGTTAATAATTCATAATACTATGTCTTCAGTGACACATGTCACATAGAGGGCGTGTCAAGCCCCGTCACACCGAGGTCTGCTGAACAAGTGCAGGTAAACAGCGACCTCAGTCTATGTGATTGCCATAAGCTTAGTGACAACAGTGCATCCCAATTTAAGTTATGCAATATAGGTTTGTTTCTAACAAGTGTTATGTTCATATGCAGATGTAATTGTGATTTTCTATGTTGTACTCTCTGATCGTAATGTGAAAAAAAAAAATTTAACTTCTAGCACTGAAGATGGTCACTCAGTGACAGAAAATCGATTTTGCAATAGTAAAAAATATACGACCAATGCTGTCTCTTTTTTCAAGTATACCTGTTATCTGGTCGTAGTGCACAAGACAACATGGAGTCGCCAATCAATAAATATAGATCTGTTTGCGTTGGCTTGCGGTAGACGCTGTGTCACAGGGTTCCACCTGCTTTCCTTCGTACCAAAACATCAAGAAAACGTAAAGTACCATCTTTCTCCACTTCCGTTGCGAAGTTTATATTGGGATGGAGCGAATTTAAATGCTGAAGAAATGTACGTAAAACATCAAGACAAGTGGCCACACTACAAATTTATCGTCCACATACCGCAGAAAACAAGAGGATTTGCGAGTGTCTGACTGTAGTGCTTTTTCTTCAAAGTCTTCCATAAAATAATTGGCCAGCACAGGAGACAGAAGGCTTCCCACGGCGACACCGTCCACATGTTCAAAATATTGGTCTTGAAATAAGAAGTACATTGAAGTAAGCAAGTGTTTAAATAATGCCACTATCTCCTCCTCAAACTTGTTGCTAATGAGCTCTAAAGACACAACATCAAAACTTACTAAGAAATCCGACGATTACAATCTAAGAGTTTTCAGACGACCTATGAAAACCTCAGCGTTTCGAATATGGCTGTCGCACTTGCCTACGAGAGGTCCCAATAGTTATGTCAGATATTTAACAACAATGTAATTAGGTGCTCCCTATGTCACTTGCAATGGGAAGGAGAGGCACCCCATTCTTTGCGTCAAAGGCTGCCGTTCCTCCTAGGCTCTATGGCCTACCCAAGATATTGCGCAATTTACACAACGTCATCCTACGGCAAACCCGTGAAGACAATTTACAACATACCCACCGGGGAAGCTTGAACGGTTTGGAAGATACTGCTTCAAGCTGTCGATACCATCTTCGACTGTTGTTGGCAGTTGGTGCTACTTGACTGTGTCGCTGGCGAACCTCCTGTGATGACAGAACGAGAACTGTTAAATTCACGCTCGCAGGATGTCTTCTGTACGGGATCCGACATTTTCACTTACGACACGCAATTTTCATTCACTCATCACCGAGCAAGCGTCGCGATCCGATTCACTGCTCTTTCCAGCGATCGAAATTTTCGCTTTCATTTACATTTCCTAAAATTTTATCGATGGACCGCTACGCTTTAAATAATTATAGCCGATTGTAATCGCTACATTCATTTCAAATTGCCATGTACAGATGCAAAGATTTGTGGGATAAGAAATGTATTGTGAGGCAACTAATGTGTAACAAGCCGCCGGAGACCACGGGTCCCTTGTGGCAAAATAATCCCTGAACAGCCTCCAAAATGTTCTCCGTGGAGCTGCGATTCATCCTGTGTACCAGCCTGTGGCTGGAGTTCATTTTCCATACTACCGTTTTTTTTTCACTGTTTGCAACACATTTGATTCTTTATGTCTTCGCCTTTATTCTTTTATAAATTTATTTGTTATTGACCGTGAAACGCTATACATTGTCTTAAAGTAAGCAGTGATTACAGATACGGCGTAATCTGCATTTAAACTGATGGTGACCCTGTTAACAAGGAAGTTTTTTCAGTTATTTTTATCTTATCGTCACATTTAGTGTCACTTTTATTGCATGTATTTGATTCTGTAGATTTACCAGAAAATTACTGAATATGGATGTAGTTACCTTCGCTCCTGTTTCAGATGTCCTGTTTAACTATCGACTGATAACCAACTACATATCACAACAGGAAAGGCAGGGGCGATATCACTTCTTTTTTAAGCAGGAAATGTAACCTATCGAGTAATAAGTCGTCATAAAGCTGATTATAAGATAAAATAATCAATGATAGGCTACAAAGAATCAAAGGTGTAAAATTTTTACGAAACCAAACGAGTTTTACTGTTTCGGTCGCACGTGAGCGACGTTTTCATCTTAAAACAGATAAATAGGGCCGAAGCTGAATTTAACTTAAACGTAGATGTCACACGCATCATCTATGTACATTCTGTTGATCGAATTGACACGAACTGTTCCGCAAAATAATGACGTAATAATATTCCTTAGCATCTGACCCATATTCCGAAGAAAAAATAATGAAATGAAGTAATTGGGAATAGCAAATTAAACTTGAGAAGAAAGATATTCAATTCTTTAAATGAATCAATGATGTGTCTCAATTTTTTAAATTATATCGTCCAGATCTTTCAATGTATTTTCATGCATTGCGACGTTTCAGCTGCTGCAATCATCAGATCCTGTAGTTCAGATAAAAGCAATATGAAAACAGGAAGCATTATGTGCAGAGTGAGCCAGGAGGATTCGTAAATATTCAGGGATATGACAGGAACGATCATTCGAAGCAAAAAAGTCCAGTAAACGTGGGCTGTAATATGAATACCTTAAGAATAATGAGCACTTGCTCATCTTCCATACTGCGAAACAATCTACTCTTCTGCAAGCTCTTGAATCAAAACAAGAAAATATTGTCAAGCAAACCTAAGCACTCGTTCATCTTCGCTACAGTGAAACACACCTCTTCTACTAACAAGCGCTCATGGGTCTCAAGGGCCATGTTTCATTGACAATTTTTTCTTGTTTTGATCCATACTACCTCCTCCCAAAATATGGGAAACAAAGAGCTTGCAATAGAAGAGAAAAGTTTAATGAACACAAAGACCAAGCCGTCTCTTTAATTTTATTGGGTGGTCGGAAAATGGATTTAATACCGTGTCTGCCCAGGACCCTGCCTATTTTATTTGTTGTAGTTCCGAAGAGACGAAGGAATACTACGGGCTGATCATCTTCTGATGATCGAGTGTTTTTTTCTTTTTGTTTTTTAGAGATAGCTAACTTAATATCCCGACCACTTCAGCCATTCTTCCAGAAAACGTTTCTTAGGTATCTCATCTCGGAATCCAAGTGTTCCTTCACATAGTGTTACCTCTATGTAACACCGTATTTAAAACTGCTTCCTGATGGGCTATACGATGAAATCTTTGTACACTAACAGTGAGCTATAAGTCGGTATGCGCTGATTGCCGGTAAACAGAGTGCCCTAGCCATCCAACTGATTTTCTGTTCACACAAACAGCAAAAAATGTTAGTCTCCCTTGGTTCCCCATGTCAGCGGTGAACTTGGTATTAGGCTGTGTACAATTCATATAATCAATGAAGATGGAAGAGGTTCGATTCCATGGGGCTAGATCATAAATATATGTGTCGTCAGCATAGAGAAAGAAGCAAAATGGATGAATAGGAGTTGAATTTAAATGACATTCTTCAAAATTCAACGCAAAGAAATTAGCTACTGTCGGAGACAATGGAGAAAACACGGCTGTTACGTGAGTCATTCCATAAAATATACCGTTTTATAAAAAATAGATGGTCTTCAAAGTACAGAAAAACAGTCTGATAGTCTCTGGCGCAAGTGATCTGGTAATAGCTTTAATGTACTTCCACAGGGACTTTTGCGAACAGAGACCACATCCAAACCGAACAAATTTCGTCTGGAGTGATTCGTATTTGTTTAATTATAGCTACAAACATTTGATGTTGTTGTTGTTGTGGTCTTCAGTCCTGAGACGGTTTGATGAAGCTCTCCATGCTACTCTATCTTGTCCAAGCTTCTTCATCTACTGCAACATACATCCTTCTGAATCTGCTTAGTGTATTCATCTCTTGGTCTCCCTCTACGATTTTTACCCTCCACGCTGCCCTCCAGTACTAAATTGGTGATCCCTCGATGTCTCAGAACATGTCCTACCAACCGATCCCTTCTTCTAGTCAAGTTGTGCCACAAGCTCCTCTTCTCCCCAATTCTATTCAATATCTCCTCATTAGTTATGTGATCTACCCATCTAATCTTCAGCATTCTTCTGTAGCACCACATTTCAAAAGCTTCTATTCTCTTCTTGTCCGAACTATTTATCTTCCATGTTTCACTTCCATACATGGCTACACTCCATACAAATACTTTCAGAAACGACTTCCTGACACTTAAATCTATACTCGATGTTAACAAATTTCTCTTATTCAGAAACGCTTTCCTTGCCATTGCCAGTCTACATCTTATGTCCTCTCTACTTCGACCATCATCAGTTATTTTGCTCCCCAAATAGCAAAACTCCTTTACTACTTTAAGTGTCTCATTTCCTAATCTAGTTCCCTCAGCATCACCCGACTTAATTCGACTACATTCCATTATCCTCGTTTTGCTTTTGTTGAGGTTCATCTTTTATCCTCCCTTCAAGACACTATTCATTCCGTTCAACTGCTCTTCCACGTCCTTTGCTGTCTCTGACAGAATTACAATGTCATCGGCGAACCTCAAAGTTCTCCATGGATTTTAATACCTTCTCCGAATTTTTCTTTTGTTTCCTTCACTGCTTGCTCAATATAAAGATTGAATAACATCGGGGAGAGGCTACAACCCTGTCTCACTCACTTCCCAACCACTGCTTCCCTTTCATGCCCCTCAACTCTTATAACTGCCATTTGGTTTCTATACAAATTGTAAACAGCCTTTCGCTCACTATATTTTACCCCTGCCTCCTTCAGAATTTGAAAGAGAGTATTCCAGTCAACACTATCAAAAGCTTTCTCTAAGTCTACAAATGCTAGAAACGTAGGTTTACCTTTCCTTAATCTAGCTTCTAAGATACGCCGTAGGGTCAGTATTGCCTCACGTGTTCCAATATTTCTACGGAATCCAAACTGATCTTCCCCAAGGTCGGCTTCTACTAGTTTTTCCATTCGTCTGTAAAGAATTCGCGTTAGTATTTTGCAGCCGTGACTTATTAAACTGATAGCTCGGTAATTTTCACATCTGTCAACACCTGCTTTCTTTGGGATTGGGATTATTATATTCTTCTTGAAGTCTGAGGGTATTCCGCCTGTCTCATACATCTTGCTCACCAGATGGTAGAGTTTTATCATGACTGGTTCTCCCAAGACCGTCAGTAGCTCTAATGGAATGTTGTCTACTCCCGGGGCCTTGTTTCGACTCAGATGATTCAGTGCTCTGTTAAACTCTTCACGCAGTATCGTATCTCCCATTTCATCTTCATCTACATTCTCTTCCATTTCCATAATATTGTCGTCAAGTACATCGCCCTTGTATAGACCCTCTATATACTCCTTCCACCTTTCTGCTTTCCCTTCTTTGCTTAGAACTGGGTTTCCATCTGAGCTCTTGATATTGATACAAGTGGTTCTCTTTCCTCTAAAGGTCTCTTTTATTTTTTTGTGGGCAGTATCCATATTACCCCTAGTGGTGAGATAAGCCTGTACATCCTTACATTTATCCTCTAGCCATCCCTACTTAGCCATTTTGCACTTCCTGTCGATCTCATTTTTGAGAAGTTTGTACTCCCTTTTCCCTGCTTCATTTACTGCATTATTATATTTTCTCCTTTCATCAATTAAATTCAATATTGCTTCTGTTATCCAAGGATTTCTACTAGCCCTCATCTTTTTACCTACTTTATCCTCTGCTGCCTGCACTACTTCATCCCTCAAAGCAACCCATTCTTCTTCTACTATATTTCTTTCCCCCATTCCTGTCAATTGTTCCCTTATGCTCTCCTTGAAACTCTGTACAACCTCTGGTTCTTTCAGTTTATCCAGGTCCCATCTCCGTAAATTCCCACCTTTTTGCAGTTCCTTCAGTTTTAATCTACAGTTCATAACCAATAGATTGTGGTCAGAGTCCACATCTGCCCCTGGAAATGTCTTACAATTTAAAACCTGGTTCCTAAATCTCTGTCTTACCACTATATAATCTGTCTGATACCTTCTAGTATCTCCAGGATTCTTCCATATATACAACCTTCTTTTATGATTCTTGAACGAAGTGTTAGCTATGATTAAGTTGTGCTCTGTGCAAAATTCTAACAAATGGCTTCCTCTTTCATTTCTTACCCCCATTCCATATTCACCTACTAGGTTTCCTTCTCTCCCTTTTCCGACTATCGAATTCCAGTCACCCATGACTATTAAATTTTCGTCTATCTTCACTACCTGAATAATTTCTTTTATCTCATCATACATTTCACCGATTTCTTCATCATCTGCAGAGCTAGTTGGCATATAAACTTGTACTACAGTAATAGGCATGGGCTTCGTGTCTATCTTGGCCACAATGATGCGCTCACTATGCTGTTTGTAGTAGCTTACCCGCACTCCTATTTTTTATTCATTATTAAACCTACTCCTGCATTACCCCTATTTGATTTTGTATTTGTAACCCTGTATTCGCCTGACCAAAAGTCTTGTTCCTCCTGCCACAGAACTTCACTAATTCCCACTATATCTAACTTTAACCTATCCATTTCCCTTTTTAAATTTTCTAACCTACCTGCCCGATTAAGGCATCTGACATTCCACGCTCCGATCCGTAGAGCGCCAGTTTTCTTTCTCCTGATAACGACGTCCTCTTGAGTAGTCCCCGCCCGGAGATCCGAATGGGGGACTATTTTACCTCCGGAATATTTTACCCAAGAGGACGCCATCATCATTTAAGCATACAGTAAAGCTGCATGCCCTCGGGAAAAATTACGGCCGTAGTTTCCCCTTGCTTTCAGCAGTTCGCAGTACCAGCACATCAAGGCCGTTTTGGTTAGTGTTACAAGGCCAGATCAGTCAATCATCCAGACTGTTGCCCCTGCAACTACTGAAAAGGCTGCTGCCCCTCTTCAGGAACCACACGTTTGTCTGGCCTCTCAACAGATACCCCTCCGTTGTGGTTGCACCTACGGTACGGCTATCTGTATCGCTGAGGCACGCAAGCCTCCCAACCAACGGCAAGGTCCATGGTTCATGGAAGGGGGGGGGGGGGGGGGGGGAACATTTCATAGTGGGCTTAAATAAGATATTTCGCTAGCCGGTAGATTACAGAATCCACCAGGTGCTGAGAAACAATTTTGAAAGATTATAAAGTTACTGCAGAGTGTTTTGTGCTGAGAAATAACTGTCAAGAATAAAATTTTGCATGTCGTGCCGTTTGGGAGGTAACTAGCATTGAAGTTAGCAAATCAGGTCGTTGCGCGTGCAAATTGAAGCGACCCGACAGAGACCGTGTCGCCGAACGTGTTCTTAATTTGGTTTTTTAAAACCGAATAAAAGTCTAATTAAAAAATTGTACATGTGACGGTAGTATGGATCGAACCAGAACCAAAGACTGAGCAGTCTCGTGCGCTACCATTTACACTACGAGAAGAATTGACATTAACTTTAGCTGGTGGGCCGTTTGAATTTGCGAACGACTGACTTCTGTACTAATTAAACGGAAACGGCGCATCATGTCGATTTTTTTGCGTACCACTTACTTCTCATCACAGTATACCTGCAACAGCCTTACAAGCTTTTCACCATCCATAGCATTAGTATAGGTCGCAATAGAGCGCCTTTTGTGTGACTTTTAGGCAAACCATGTAGCCTTGGCGGCCTAGGATATCGCGCACGCAAATTCTTTGTCACGTTATCTGGTAGGCCAAAATTCTTCGGCAGCTTCACCATTTTGCTCTTACGCGATAAAGTAGTATCGAGTTTCATAATTTTGTACGTACTGTCTTCCAAAACCAACGACACTATATCATGATCCATAGTCGCATTAAGGAGGACAGTGGCATTCCCCTTGTCACTGGAAAGCACAATTAAAATGCTCGTTGAACACGTAATACAAAACTTTTTTTTCCTAAAAGCAGGTTGCTTTTATTCAGGATTCCAATACGTCATATTATTCCCCACTCTTTTGGCTACAAAACGCTATCTCCGTTCAATACGACAGCCTTACGCCACCTTACTGGGAAGGCCTGTACGCCCGCATGGTACCACTCTACTGGTGGAATTCGGAGCCAACTTCACCAAAAACATCTGCACTGCTTCCAGCGGAGTGCATTCTCCATTGGGCGAAACAAATGTATGTCGGAAGGTGCGAGATCTGGGTTGTTGGGTGAATGCGAAAGAAGAGTCCAATGAAGTTTTGTGAGCTCCTCTCGGGTACGCAGACTTACGTGAGGCGTTTGCATTTGTGTGGCGACGAACACGCTGAAGTTGGCTGCGGCTGCAGTTGTGAAATTTTTCTTCGGAGGAGAGGTGGTGTGGCGCCACTCTATGGACTACCGTTTTGTTTCCGATACGGAGAGATGAACTCATGTTTCATCGTCTGTGACGATGTTCGACAAAAAAACTGTCAAGATCAGCTTCATAACGCTCAAGCAATTCCGCACAGACGGTCCTTCGTTGGTCTCCTGTTAGGCGGCGAGGAACCCGGCGGGCACAAACCACTGAGTACCTCAACTGGTAGAGAAGAGTGTTGTCAACACTACCAACAGAGACGTCCAGTTGAGAAGCGAGGTGTCTGATTGTCGTCCGTCGATCACTTCGAATGAGAGTGTCCGCACGTTCCAACATTACAGGAGTCAGAGCTGCGTGCGGCCGGCCGGCAAGCGGAAGATCGGACAAGTCTACGCGGCCTCTTTACGATAGTGGCAGACACCTCTCCCAACAACTCACGGTGCTTTTGTTCACTGCCAAGTCTCTGTAGACATTATTCAAGTGCCTAAGAACTGGTTTCCCGCCAAAAGAAACTCAATGACAACTTTCTGCGCTGAACGCACCTTCTTTACAGACGCTATTTTGAAGGCTACACATGTCGCCACCAGCTAAAGGGACTCTATGAAGCTAAAGAGTCTGAAGTGGGAATATTTCACGATGTGCCACAACAAATTCCGCGCTTTCTCAACCGAAATTGGCCGAGAATAAAATGTGTTGCATTATTGAACACCCATCACAAATATCCGTCTTTTAGCAAAGCACAAAGCCCTACCGTTTCTGCTCTTCTAATGTTTGGCTTATGAGGCTTTGCAGTTGCTGATATGTGACTTACAGCGAGCCTTACCTCATCGACGCCGTACTGCCTGTTCCACTCCACTCACGACATCCACTGTTGTGTACATAGCTCCGCGTAGTCAGCGCGTACACAACTTTCCCACTAGAGTGCACCCCGCTAAGCACAACAGCACAGGCCCAGCGCTCGTCTGTCTCCGCACTATGAGATGGCGCTGCCATAGAGACGGACCAAATTCTGCTTCCGCCGATCCGCGTATTAACATGTAACGCAGCCAATGAGATTGCTGCTAACGTAGAACCTTTTCTCCTCGCGGATCACACTCGCGCAGTGATACATGAACGCGCGAGGAATTATAACGAGTGTACAGACCTCTGATTATCAGTCTGCATTTTTCTACATTTGTCTGTACCAGTCTATAGTCAAGTTTCAGTCTGCGCCTAATACGATTACCATATTCCTGTACATAGCCATGAAGATAAATGTATAGACACTTTTGTCAAGTATCAGAGGTATATGTGAGAATAAGATTAATGTACCAGTACCAAAGGAACTTCAGATTGTCAATTGTAAATAGCATCCAGAACCAAGTTAAGCAATTTTTATGCTTGTTATTATTTTAATAAATGTGTGTAAAAATTAATCAAGTTCTGCTTAAAGTTGGTCACCGCCAATCTGCTACTCTAAGCGTGCAAGTGGCGTTTCTAACGTCTGACCTAACAGCAGAAGAAAAACACGCCACGATAAGACCACGAGACATATTGCTGACACACGCCTACTCCGTTAGAGCGACAAGTCAAATAATCTGATGGTGTGTGTACTGAAGGTCTTACAGTACGCACACCACATCCACAAGACAGTGTGGCTGGCCTGGGAGCCAAGTTCATACGTCTGTACAGTGCCGAGATAGGTCCTTCGTCAAGACTGACAGGTTGGTGACTCTGTGCGCTGTCTCACGAGGTAAGGTCCATACTTGCTCTGGTGCAGGGCCCTCAAAACATAACATGACCAGACCAAATCGTTCCTTCCTTTCTTCAGAGCTACAACAAATACAACAGGAAAGGTCCTGGACAGACGCACTGCTAAATCCATCTTCCGAGCATCCGAGGAAATTAAAGAGATGCTGCGGCTAGTAAAAGACAGCCTCGGTCTCAGTGTGCCTGGAATCCGTAAAATACCTTGTGAATGTTGCAGCAATTGTTACATTTCAGACCACTGGACAGAGCATCGACGCCACACTAAATATCGAGAGTTCGACAAATCCGTTGTTGCCTCATCAACAAAAATACGATTATGTTTGATAAAACTAAAATATTATCCCATGCTTCTAGCTATTGGGAGTCTGTCATACAATCATCCGTTGAGACGAGAGCATGTGACAACAACATTAACTGAGACAGTGGCTACACCCTTAGCGGAGCATGGAAACGGGAGCTTGATGCTGAAAGGCAACAGAGAAATGAATTTATTCGTTCACTATTTAATGAAATCAGCATAGGTACCAGTGTCCTTAAGTCACAGACATCGAAATAATATGTGTTGGCATACAAAAGTTCCACGACTTCGTGATGTCTTCACGACATAAATCGGCCAGCTGAAGCAAATGAAAGCTGATCTCCTGACGATGACGACCAAAGCTCGAGGCTGGCAAATCTGACGCGGCAAGGACTCCGTGGTGCATTTATTCCAGAAGATGTCCGCGGAAAATCACGTTCTCAAAGACAATATTTCCTCAGTTCTTTACCTTGTGATTCAGTTCTCTGAAGCTACGACACTGGTGACCAAAATTAAAGCAACAAAAAGGAAATTTTGCAAGGTTACGTTTATGTTACCACAAACGGTATAAACAGGTAATAGTAAAGTAGAAACAATGTAAAAAATACAGAACGCAAACAACTGCAACATGCATGACCGGAGACAAAAATGTTCTTCGTTTTTTCCAACACAACAGATTTGCACACACATTCCGACAACTGGTTAATGTGCTCAGTATGGGGTGTGACCACCTCTAGCACCAATATAGGCCTGACTACGAAAGGGCATGCTGTGAACGATGTCTTCAGTTTCATATTCAGGCGGTAACGCCCAGTCTTCCTGCAGAACTACTCGCAGACTTGGACAGTGGTTGGTGGATGTTGACTTGATGCAAGCGTCTCCCTAGTGTATCCCAGACATGCTCTATGGGATTCAAATCGGAAGAGCGAGCAGGCCACGGCATGCGTGTAATATTTTTCGTTTCCAAGAAAACAACTACAACTCGTGCTCTTTAAAGTCGAGCATTATCGTCCATCAATACAACATCTGGGCCCATAGCACCTCGCAACAACCGCAAATGAGATGCCAAGATTTCGTCACGATACCTGACAGCAGTCAAACCTTCCCGATTCACCTGCACAATTTTATGAAGAGAGGTTCGGGTGGTAAACATAATCCCTGTCCACACCATTAGGGATCCTCTTCAACCTCAGTCTCTTTCCACAATTTTTGGGCCCAAAAATCGTGTTCCATATTCCCTCCAGATGCGAATCCACCGAGAATCACTCTCCAGACTAAATCGGAGATCATCTCTGAAAACAACATTGGCCAACTGTTCGACCGTCCAGGTAGCATGTTGATGACTCCACTCTAGACGTTCCCTTCTGGAAGACGCGTCAGAGGCAGACATACAGCATGTGTCCGACAGTAAAGGCCACTCTGCCGAAGCCTTCTGCACACCGTTTGCCTCGATACAACACGTCCAGTGGAAGCTGCGAGCTCAGATGCCAGCTGCCGTGCAGTAATAAGGCGGTAATGTCGTGACCTTACAGCCAAATAATGATCCTCTCTTCTGAAGTCACACGAGGTCGGCTGCCCCTCGGTCCTCGGGACACAGTTTCGGTCTCTGTAAACTGTCGCCACATCCGAGAAACAGCAGAACGCTTCACATTAAACCATCGGGCCAAACCAGTTTGCTAATTCCCTTCTTTCTAGGTCTCTCCACCGCAGAGAGTGTGGCAGACATCTTCTCCGTGCCGTACTGCATCGTCTGTGAGTGTGTACACAGTAACTGTGGATGCGTGGCTACCCAGCAAACACTGCCTCGCTTCATAGGTGCCCTGACGTATACCGGAATGCCATCTTCCATGCAGAACACGATCGTACGGACATCTGGTTGACAATTTGTATTATTATATCGTTAATTTGACACAGGACGGGGAAATGGCGGTTTGTTGTTTTAATTTTGGACACCAGTGTATTCGGTACGCTGCCTTAGCGTAACTAATTCATTAGCATTTCATCATTGTTTCAAACTCTGTTACACCCTTTTTCGATTAATAAAGAGTCTGACGTCTTCTCGGCACGGATTAGCATAAAGAAGATGAAACTGTATCCTCCTACATTTCGTTTCTGAAACTACGTAGATCATACGTCATATAATTGCCACTGGGCGTGACTTGGAAAGAAACACCGAAAGCGATTGGTATAATTTGCGTTTACACTGCGAACCGGTTTAATTATAGGTCGTCCAAAACTCCAATTAATTATATTCAATGGTAGCCTACTATTTTTAGAGGGAACTAATAATACAAGTTTATTGAAAGCTGTTATTGGCGAGTAGTTAATATTCATGTACTTATTCACCAACCGAGAGGGCAAGTTAAACTATAGATGCATCATACCTGGCCACTGTGCGCTTAACGAGACAAGCTGATAGCCTGTTCACTTATTCGCCTCACCTTTGTTATTGTCTTAGATACTATTAAACCTCGCAGAAATTAATTACCGCAAACTGATTTCATTCTGTTTTCATTAATTTGCAATGTAACAAATCGAAAGCGGATGGCACCGTCAGGCAAAAATTAATGTACGCATAAATTCGGCATCAAATTTGTAATTAGTATTACATTGTTTTTACGAATACTTAGACATAATCGTTAGTGAATCCCTCCACTCGTCCGTTCCTTAGTGATCAACCAACAGATAGCATATACGTACTGCAGCTACCAGAAAGGAAAAGCATTTGGCTCTTCATAACACTTTAATTATGTGGTTCCATTAAGTAGTTTTCGATCGTGATATCTAAGGTACTATTCAATTTGTAACTGAGAACTGTGGAACACCGCCAATTTCACTTGAAGAAATATTGATACTGGGAATCCAAAGTAATCCGATATTTTCATCCAGTTTACTCCTACCATATTTTAAGATACTTACCAGTTCTGTAACTAAAAGCTACCAAGCTTCATCTATTGAGAAAATGCAGTTATCCCCTTTTAGTGCAAGCTATTCTAAAAAATTATTGTATTTTCATAGACAGAGCTGTAGCGAAATCAACGCCATTCACAATTTCGAAGTCTGCAACAGAAGTTTTAAAAAATGTTTTCTTAATTGCAATTTTTTCTTAGAAATGAGTCCGGAATACACCCATCAATGAGATTTATGTGAACGACAACGAAGGCTTACGTGAGTGTCCCAACTTTTGCCCCTTCCCTCTCCTGCAGCATGTCTGTAGCCGCGGTTTACAGCAGACATGTGCAGAACAGACTGTGACGTCAGCGAAGAAGGCGCAGGCTGCGAAAAGACGGTCTGTACGACGGTATGAACGCTTGCACGAGATCCGCCGACAACAGACGGCTGTGAATCCACTTGCATCTCCTGTATGCACAAGTAGAATGGCTGCGACCGGATGTCGAACGGAATCCGCGACTGGTTTATCGGTTCCTTGGCATTCCACCTCCGGTGTACGTGTCGTCATATATCACCTCCTCCCCACACAGTTGTTACACGGGACGTATTCTCACGAACACTCCTGCAGGACACATGCATAAAACAAGTCTCTCGAGCCCATTTTCCATTGCAGCCATGTGTGGCTGGCTAACATTCCGAATTATGCAGCGGCGATGCAACGGTTCGGCACTGTAAGTAAATCTCTGCCGTTACAGATCTATATCCTTTAAGGAAATTCAATCACCTCTACCTAGTTGTTTCAGTTCCACAGTTTCTTTCACTTTTCTCTGTATTCTCTCAGATCCAGTCTTCATTCACGTTTGTTCATAACGGCCCCCCACACATCTCTACTACACAATAAATGGTGTACAACGTCGAAAACCTGACACGTATTTCTATCCCTTTTCGTATCCTTTTTCTTCTTTATTCTATATGACTAGTATTTGATCTCATCAGTGAGTTCCTGAAGTATTTTCATGTGTGCTACTTCCTTTAGCAGGCTTGAACATTGTTTAAATGTATATAGTATGTGCTATTTTGTCAAAAACTGACATTTTGCGCCCGTGGCTGTGTACAAAACATGAGGTATTCTTGCATAGAAGATAACAGCAAACAGCCATTTTTCACAATGCTATTATTTATTTTTTCGAAACCGGTACTGGCGCTATTCAAATAAATAAATAGGATTGTAAAAAGTGGCTGGTTGCTGTTATCTTCTATGTAAGAGTCAACCTATAGCTAGATTGTTATTTTGAACCAAAGTCATCCCTTTCATAAATTACAAGATGTTAAGATGTACACTGTTTCTAGGCTCTAGGAAGGGGTAATAATGACGGCGAGTAAGATGAAGGATGTAAGGCGGCGAGGGTGTGGGAAAGCGAAAGGGAGCGTTGTAAGACTTCCCTTCCGACGTTGTATGTCGTGTGGACTGCGCGGGTAGCTTCGGGTCGAAATAAACGCAACTCCACGTCGTTACTTCTGAATGCCACTACCTGATGAGAGATCCAACTTCTTCTATAGTCAAGATGAGAAAAAAATGCATCTCCATCCCTCCAGTTTCACTGCAGAAGTACATGTATAGATGACATTGTTTGTGTTTTGCAAACATCTGGCGGTACCTTTCGTACTATTCTCCAACGAGTGGCCACCAAAGCCTCAACAATTTTGTATTCTCCAGGTGTTTCTCGGTAAATCACCTCCTCAGTAATAATTTTGTACAATGTTGACAAAGAAATCTGTAGAAATTCCTTCGTACGTTGACTCATTCCGCACGTCTCCTGACCGTATACATTCCCTACAAGGAAGACACAATTGCCGTCCTCTTCCTTTACTCATAGATAAGGTCTGTAGGGATCAGACACTTGACGATTACTTTCAGCCAGATTATACCCCTTCTGTTTAATCATCGTAACTGGCACATGACGGTATAGTTTGTATTTCCACACTCTTCAACCTCATGCCACAGAAAGAAAATTCTACAGCATTATCCGGCGCTTTATCCATTCCTGCATGGAGGAAAGGTTCCTAATCATCTCCTATTTTAGCCAAACACTCGCTACTATTAGCGATTTTTTGTTTATTTTCAGCAACAAAAAATGCGAATAATGTTAAGTGAGTCACTTTGTCGAATAAAAAATTATCTGTAATTAATTTTATCTTTGAGAAATCACAATTCACTTTCGTCCGTATCTGTATCCTGCCCTCCAAACTTCATGGAAGTTTTCCTGCAAGAAGTTTCAAAACAACGCACACACCACTGCAAGGTGAAGGATAAGAAAGATAAGAATGATTTATACATCTTCATTTGACGTCGCCGAATTATTACTGTGGAAAAATGTGTGTGTGTGTGTGTGTGTGTGTGTGTGTGTGTGTGTGTGTGTGTTCGCTCCAGTCTCCCATAACTCATTCGTCTGTTCCTTGCCCTACTACAGCGTTCCAATCCCTCATGATCATTTGATTATCATCTCCTATTACATACCGAATTACCAGTTCAGTATCCTCATATCCTTTCTATATCTCTTCGTCTTCTGCTTGTGACGTCGGCTTGCACGCCTAGATCGTTGTTGTTCACATTGGTTTGCTGTCGATTCTGATGAGAAAAATCCTGCCATTGAGCTATTCGAAGTAACTCCCTCTCTGCCCTGCCTTCACATTCACGAATCAACTTCTCATAACACCATTTTCTGCTGCTTATGGTTTTACTCTGTATTCGTCTCACCAGAAATTCTTATCTTCTGTGCATTTCACTCACTGGAACCCACTGTAACTAGATCGAACCATTTTCAGGTTCTCCAGCTTCCCTACTACAATCAGACTTCAAATTTGTTTAGAATGTAAGCCTTGTTTTATTTATTCGATCTCTTTCTCATGGTCGCCTCCCCAATGCAGCTGTCACGGGGATCAGAACTGGGTACTAATCCAGAATCGTCTTCCTACGGAGAGATCTTCAGGATCCTTTTTCACTTACGAACCACATATCCCTCAACTACACATTGTGTGTCTTTAATGTAGTGGTTTCCACTGTCTTACGGTTCCTCATCCCCCCCCCCCCCCCCCCCCCATGAACCACCGACCTTGCCGTTGGTGGGGAGGCTTGCGTGCCTCAGCGATACAGATGGCCGTACAGTAGGTGCAACCAAAACGGAGGGGTATCTGTTGAGAGGCCAGACAAACGTGTGGTTCCTGAAGAGGGGCAGCAGCCTTTTCAGTAGTTGCAGTGGCAAGAGTCTGGATGATTGACTGATCTGGCCTTGTAACACTAACCAAAACGGCCTTGCCGTGCTGGTACTGTGAACGGCTGAAAGCAAGGGGAAACTACGGCCATAATTTTTCCCGAGAGCATGCAGCTTTACTGTATGCTTAAATGATGATGGCGTCCTCTTGGGTAAAATATTCAGGAGGTAAAACAGTCCCCCATTCGGATCTCCGGGCGGGGACTACTCAGGAGGACGTCGTTATCAGGAGAAAGAAACTGGCGCTCTACGGATCGGAGCGTGGAAGTCAGATGCCTTAATCGGGCAGGTAGGTTAGAAAATTTAAAAAGGGAAATGGATAGGTTAAAGTTAGATATAGTGGGAATTAGTGAAGTTCGGTAGCAGGAAGAACAAGACTTTTAGTTAGGTGAATACAGGGTTATAAATACAAAATCAAATAGGGGTAATGCAGGAGTAGGTTTAACAATGAATAAAAAAATAGGAGTGCGGGTAAGCTACTACAAACAGCATAGTGAACGCATCATTGTGGCCAAGATAGACACGAAGCCCATGCCTACTACAGTAGTACAAGTTTATATGCCAACTAGCTCTGCAGATGTTGAAGAAATTGATTAAATGTGTGACGAGGTAAAAGAAATTATTCAGGTAGTGAAGGGAGACGAAAATTTAATAGTCATGGGTGAGTACGAAAAGGGAGTGAAGGAAACATATTAGGTGAATATGGATTGGGGGTAAGAAATGAAAGAGGAAGCCGCCTGTTAGAATTTTGCACAGAGCATAACTTAATCATAGCTAACACTTGGTTCAAGAATCATAAAAGAAGGTTGTATATATGGAAGAATCCTGGAGATACTAGAAGGTATCAGACAGATTATATAGTGGTAAGACAGAGATTTAGGAACCAGGTTTTAAATTGTAAGACATTTCCAGGGGCAGATGTGGACTCTGACCACAATCTATTGGTTATGAACAGTAGATTAAAACTGAAGGAACTGCAAAAAGGTGGAAATTTAAGGATATGGGACCTGGATAAACTGACTAAACCACAGTTGGTACAGAGTTTCAGGGAGAGCATAAGGGAACAATTGACAGGAATGGGGGAAAGAAATACATTAGAAGAAGAATGGGTAGCTTTGAGGGATGAAGTAGTGAAGGCAGCAGAGGATCAGTTAGGTAAAAAGACGAGGGCTAGTAGAAATCCTTGGGTAACAGAAGACATATTGATTTAATTGATAAAAGGAGAAAACATAAAAATGCAGTAAATGACGCAGGCACAAAGGAATACAAATGTCTCAAAAATGAGATCGACAGGAAGTGCAAAATGGATAAGCAGGCATGGCTAGTGGACAAATGTACGGATTTAGAGGCTTATCTCACTAGGGGTAAGATGGATACTGCCTACAGGAAAATTAAAGAGACCTTTGGAGAAAAGAGAGCCACTTGTACGAATATCAAGAGCTCAGATGGAAACCCAGTTCTAAGCAAAGAAGGGAAAGCAGAAAGGTGGAAGGAGTATATAGAGGGTCTACACAAGGGCGATGTAATTGAGGACAATATTATGTAAATTAAATGGGAAATATTATACTGCGTGAAGACTTTGACAGAGCACTGAAAGACCTAAGCCGAAACAAGGCCCCGGGAGTAGACAACATTCCATTAGAACTACTGACGGCCTTGGGAGAGCCAGTCCTGACAAAACTCTACCATCCCGTGAGCAAGATGTGTGAGACAGGCGAAATACCCTCAGACTTCAAGAAGAATATAATAATTCCAATCCCAAAGAAAGCAGGTACTGACAGATGTGAAAATTACCGAACTATCAGTTTAATAAGTCACAGCTGCAAAATACTAACACGAATTCTTTACAGACGAAAGGAAAAATTGGTAGAAGCCGACCTCGGGGAAGATCAGTTTGGATTCCGTAGAAATGTTGGAACACGTGTGGCAATTCTGACCTTACGACTCATCTTAGACGAAAGATTAAGGAAAGGCAAACCTACGTTTATAGCATTTGTAGACTCAGATAAAGCTTTTGACAATGTTGACTGGAATACTTTCTTTCAAATTTTAAAAGTGGCAGGGGTAAAATACAGGGAGCAAAAGGCTATTTACAATTTATACAGAAACCAGATGGCAGTTATGAGTCCAGGGGTATGAAAGGGAAGCAGTGGTTGGGAAGGGAGTGAGACAGGGTAGTAGCCTATCCCCGATGTTATTCAATCTGTATGTTGAGCAAGCAGTAAAGGAAACAAAAGAAAAATTCGAAGTAGGCATTAAAATCCATGTCCGCAGCTCGTGGTCGTGCGGTAGCGGTCTCGCTTCCCACGCCAGGGTTCCCGGGTTCGATTTCCGGCGGGGTCAGGGATTTTCTGTGCCTCGTGATGAGTGGGTGTTGTGTGATGTCCTTAGGTTAGTTAGATTTAAGTAGTCCTAAGTTCTAGGGGACTGATGGCCATAGATGTTATGTCCCATAGTGCTCAGAGACATTTGAGCCATTAAAATCCATGGAGAAGAAATAAAAACTTTGAGGTTCGCCGATGACATTGTAATTCTGTCAGAGACAGCAAAGGACCTGGAAGAGCAGTTGAACGGAGTGGATAGTGTCTTGAAAGGAGGATATAAGATGAATATCAACAAAATCAAAACGAGGATAATGGAATGTAGTTGAATTAAGTCGGGTGATGCCGAGGGAACTGGATTAGGAAATGAGACACTTAAAGTAGTAAAGGAGTTTTGCTATTTGGAGAGCAAAATAACTGATGATGGTCGAAGTAGAGAGGATATAAAATGTAGAATGGCAATGGGAAGGAAAGCGTTTATGAAGAAGAGAAATTTGTTAACATTGAGTATAGATTTAAGTGTCAGGAAGTCGTGTCTGAAAGTATTTGTATGGAGTGTAGCCATGTATGGAAGTGAAATATGGACGATAACTAGTTTTTACAAGAGGAGAACAGAAGCTTTCGAAATGTGGTGCTACAGAAGAATGCTGAAGATTAGATGGGTGGATCACATAACTAATGAGGTGGTTCTGAATAGGATTTGGGAGAAGAGAAGTTTGTGGCACAACTTGACTAGAAGAAGGGATCAGTTGGTAGAACACGTTCTGAGGCATCAAGGGATCACCAATTTAGTATTGGAGGGTAGCGTGGAGGGTAAACATCGTAGAGGGAGGCCGAGAGATGAATACACTAAGCAGATTCAGAAGGATGTAGGTTGCAGTAAGTACTGGGAGATGAAGAAGCTTGCACAGGATAGAGTTGCATGGAGAGCTGCATCAAACCAGTCTCAGGACTGAAGACCACAACAACAACAACATCATCAACAACAACAACAACAACAACAACAATGGTTCATCATTGCTGATTCTTCCGCCTTTTAGAGGCAGTTTCCCACTGAAATGCAAGAGATTGCCGTGACTCTCTATTCGCCTCCAGCAGAACGTTGGCAGAGAGAGAGGGAGATGCCATATAACGGGAGTCTTCGGCTGATTTTGCTGCTGACTTTTGTTCAGAATTTAGTTGCAGGCTTTGAACCCGAGAGTCGTAACGTTCAGATTACTCAAGCTTCCTGGCAGATTAAAATTGTGTGCACACAGTTTTAATCTGCCAGGTGGTTTCATATCAGCGCATACTCCGCTACAAAGTGAAAATTTCATTCCGTTTTGACGTTCCCCCTAGGCCACGGGTCCAAGTACCGACGCTGTCGGCACGCCGAGTCTCGGCGTGCGGGGAGGAGGCGGCGTCGGCCATCGTTCACCCGCCCTCAAGGCGCACGGAGCCTACAAAACCCTGAGACTGCCGCTATTTCAAAACTACGAAAGTTGAATTGGATCGATTGAAAAGACATTGAGTACTGTTGCTAGATTTTTTTTACCCTGTGAGGGACAAATTTCCTGTTGGGCAAAAAAAAAACGGGATTTCATTTTTTTACGAGAGACAAATGGAGAACAAAATTATTTTTTGCGATTGCTTGGTCTTTATTATATTTTGATGAAAAATGTGAAAAGTTTTAACATCCTTTCATCTGAATTTCCCTATTTAAAAATCATTACTGTTATAATCATAGCTGAAAATGGTCATTAACTCACTTTTTATCAAATTCGGGGTACATCTACTTAGCACGCCAGTCAGTATTAACGCCATCTGTGAATAAACCCTTTCTACGAAGCAGTTGGAACTACGGATACTAAACATGAACGATAAGACTCGAAAAATGTTAGGGATTCCATTCTTGGAAAACCATTCCATGATTTTTTTCCGTTTCTCAATCACACGCTTATTTTTGTCATCAAATGACTGTGCCATGTCCAGGCTTCATTTAATTATTTGAAATTCTTCGTTAAGGAATCCAAGTTCTGTTGTTCGATCCTTAAGAGTCCCGCAGCTTTTTGAAAATGGTTCGTAATTTATTGGTGATTTTAAGTTTGAAAACAGCATCTCGGAAAGGATGTTGTTTACTAAGAAATCATATCGTGGTAATAAATATCATACAAAACTGACACAGAATTGTAGAAAATCGTTCCGAATAGATTCTTTTGCATTAGTGCTCAGTTCACCCTTTATTTCTGTCTTACTTCCGAAAAAAATTGTCTTTTATTCTTTGCTCAATCTTTTCGCGAATCGCGGGCTTTCATAGAATCTGACTCAATCTTCTTGTTGTCGTTGTTGCTGCCGAAAACATTTTGTTATGCGGAAGCGAAAAATATGCCAAAGCTTTTTCTTCCTCTTCTTCTTCACATGTGATTATCTTTTCTAATAGACGAGGACATTCATTGCGGAATTCCAGAAAATAGGATTTTAGTGCAGGCAGTATCTATAATACTCTTTGACATCAGGATAAAGAGACAAAAATCTCGTGGCAACATGTTGTATTATTTCTTCTCATTAGCTTCAAATTTGAGTTACAAGTCGGTTCTTCGCTTCGCAGACCTACTCAAGTGACTGCACATTTCCTGTATCAAACTTTCTACAGCCATTATCAGTGGTGTATTTTGCAGCATTGTTATGAATATGGACCGGGCAACCAACTTTTGTAATTTTAAGCTAAAAGAAGTGTATAAAGGGAATGGTTTCTACCGAAGTTTACATTAGTGTTGTTAGCGGCGAATGCCGAAACTTTATTTAAAGGCAGTCCATTCTTCTCCAATGTGTCCATTAATAACTTCGAAACTTGATATGCACATTCACTGTTACGTTCTAAAAATTCCAGTAGACGGTTCACAATCCCAGTATCATAATCAAAGAATCGTAAGCAAATAGGAAACATTTTTCTATTTTCTTATTACTTGCATCTGTCGCTATAGAAAAGAACAGATTTTTTCCTTGAATGGTCTTTAAAATATTTTTATCAGATCTTTTAGCCAATACTTCACATACAGTAAATTCCACTTTTGTTCTTGCGCAGCTAAAACTGTGACGATTTTGAAGCCATCGAAAAGTCGTCTTGAGCTACGACTGATTTCAAGATGCTGCAATCTGCTGACTGTAAGCCGTATACCAATGTTTCAACTGTAATAACGGAACATTAATCATATTCCTCTTTGTTTTATTTTTCATTTCCAAAGAATAATATTTGTGAGCTTATTGCTGTTATAACAATATATTTGTAAATATCGAACTTTAGACTTTAAACGTAACTTTCCCCTTTTTTTCATACTTAATTACAAAGCGTTGTGCTCAAGAAAGATTTTATTTATTAGATATAATTCCAGTGTGCTCGAATCATAGTAGCGCTTTAACTTACCCAATTTTAATGTGGCAAATAAAGTTAGTTTTTCTTAGTTGAAGTGTAACTAAAACCGAAATTCGAGACCCACAAACTGCAGTAACAGTCTAACGATTACTTTAGTAAAAGAAATGCTCTTATCTGTTGCCACCTTATGAACGAGGTGTGCAGAAATTTTGGACTGATCCACTCATTCGAGCAGTACTTAGGAGTCAAGTTTTGCTGGCACTGGCACTGCTGTAAAGGTAGGGGTTATTGTTTGTTAAGCAATCTTGGTCCTCCCTAAAATACAAAAATTGTTATAACCTATTGATTAAAGCAGAAAGCAAATTCTCCTATTGCGGTTGACGATCAATTTTAAATATAACAAATATGCAGGGGAAATTTCTCAAGGTCCATTGTATTGCTTTCCGCCTAAGCTACAAGTAACTGTCATTGTGTTTCTGACAAGAAAGTGTTTAATTGAAGCATGAAGCAGGTAAGGAGCGAGAATGTCAGTCTTGGTTCAAATGGTTCAAATGGTTCAAATGGCTCTGAGCACTATAGGACTTAACATCTGAGGTCATCAGTCCCCTAGAACTTAGAACTACTTAAACCTAACTAATCTAAGGACATCACACACATCCATGCCCGAGGCAGGATTCGAACCTGCGACCGTAGCAGTCACGCGGTTCCGGACTGAAGCGCCTAGAACCGCTCGTCCACCGTGGCCGGCAATGCCAGTCTTAATATTCTTCAGAAACAGCAATGTAATTATTTATTAGATAGAACCAGAATGAAACCTTCCGTCTGCAACGGAGTGTGCGCTGACATGAAACTTCCCGGGAGATTAAAACTGTGCACCAGACCGAAGCTCTATCTCCGGACCTTCGAATTTCGCCGACAAGTGCTCTGCTAGCGACCAATGAAGTAATTGCGAAAGATAAGCTGTGAGGACGGGTCGTGAGTCACGCTTGGGTACCTCATTCGGTAGAGCACTTGCCCTCGAAAGGCGAAGATCCCGAGTTCGAGTCTCGGTCCGGCACACTGTTTTAAACTGCCAGAAGTTTCGAGTATTGAGTAGTTAGGAAGGTGACAAATGTATAGGGGCCAGTCAAAGGAAAACTGAACTCTCGCCACAACGGGACTATGGAATGGTTCAGTACACAAGTAATCACAACACGCGATAAGCATTTATCCCGCTGGGGGACGAAACGGTCGGTTCTTGTTTCGTACAAGTGTGGTCGGCCGAAGCACACCAACTCTTGCACTTCCATCTCTGACTGACACCGACGTCCACGCGTGTCTTTCTTCAGGTCACAAAGATGTGAAAATCAGCGCTGAAAGATCCGGACTGTAGGGAAGATGTTGCAGCGTTCTCTAACCATATTGCTGAAGCGCAGCCTTCGCCCGATTGGCAGTGTGGAGCTGGCGTTATCGTGCAACAGAATGATTCCGTTCTACAGCATTCCTGGGAGTTTCGACTTTATGGTGCATCACAGTTTCTGCAAAGTATCTTCATAATGCTACGCACTGATTTTGGCTCCAAGCTCGAGGAACTCGACGAGAAAAGTTGCACAACACCCGCCCGCACACTGCCAATCGGACGACGACCACGATTCAGCGACGTGCTTGGGGAATACTTCAACATCTTCCGTACAGCTCAGATCTTTTACCTGTTATTTTTATACTCTGGCGACCTGAAGAGATGTTCGTGGACATCGGTTTCAGTCTGAAGAGGAAGTGCAAGAGTCGGTGTGGTTGTGGATCTGCTGAGAGAGTGAGCATTTAATGCGATATAAACAGGAGTGAACATCGTATTTGTAGCCAACGGGAGCAGAATTGCTGAAATAATTAGTTCATGTGCCTTTAATGTGAAGGTGGGCTAACAGCACTATTGTGAGGAGAGCCGTATGTGCAATGAAACTGAAGACAAACTTGAACTATAAGTCTGTGTTGGTGCCAACCGACGTGAGGCAGTGGTACGGGTCACCGTACAACAAGCGCGGTGGAAGACGACTCGCGTATATCAGAACAGTCCAGCGAACCCGTCTGCTCCGAAGCAAATAGAAGGTGTCTGTGCTCCTACTAATGACAGTGCGCCGACAGAGAGGACCTCGTTTTGCTCCGTGGTATCGCATATGGACTGCTGGTGGCGCGCGAGATGTCTTTTCTACTTGGCAGTACGTCGGCTTGCGCAGCGAGAAATGTCGTGTACAAACAGATTGCGACTATTGGCGGGAGAACATAAAATGGTAGGGGTAGTACTATTTTCTAGCAGTATTAATACACGTGGGAACCACGCTTCACCAATCTAGTTTAGGATCCATCGTGAGAGGTCCGATACGCCTTTAGTTGCAGTTTATTCTCTCTGAGGAGAATAGCTACGTTAATGTCCACCGCCATGCTGTTAGCAGAGTCCAAAAATAGCTTCGAGGTAACATAAAAGACTTAAAAGTATTTTCCTTGTTCCGAATTTTTCCGATGTGACACCAGATGAACATCTGTGGATTGCCTAGGTCGTCGTATTCGTTGTGGTAATAAAAAGGGGTCTATTTTATCTACCCTGCTTTCATGCTGTCTCATATCCTTCCATAATTTATGGAATGACAATTGACAGATTACTACCTTTCCAAGCTTTCGGCATCTAGTACGTTGGGCTGTGGCGCATTAAGTTCTTTGATGAGACAGCGCTACGCGGTTGGTCAGTGCTCTTCGGCAGTCGTTTCCGGCATTAAACCCCGAGGATATGCGTGCCGTGTTAGCATTCGGCGTGAGACTGGTGGGAACAGCATCGTCCAGGACGCAGAGCAGCCGAGTGCTATGAACCAGGAAATGAGCATAGGAAACTACAGTACTTTTTCATGGCCGTGTTCTCTATCAGTCGTATTGTATTCGAGGTTTTGTTCAGTGGTATATTCAAAAAATATTTTAATTCGAACAACCATACATTTCTTGCAAATGACCAACGTAACATATTACAAGAGAGTGAGAAATCCGAGTGCTTCGATGTGTCTTGCGCTAAAGTACTATCCTATTTAGGGCTGATGATTAATGGTGGACTAATGTAGGTACCTCACGTCATTTTGGGAGTTTTTTTGCAAGTGGGTATTTCTTCATTCCGATACAACACTAGCAGATCTGTTTCGTGCAGTTCCTATTGGTTTTCTGCGATTCTTCTTGCGACCAAATGGGTCTCACATTATCTTGGAGATAGGGCAATAAAATACTTCTAGAGTATTTGCTTGTGTGATTTACAACCACTTCATACGTTTCTCGTGTCCCCCTACTATTTACCGACTTTGAATTTACACCCTCATGTAACATCCAACATGGTCCGTATGGGTTAGGACTGGAACTACGCAGGCAAATGAACAGTTCAGGGCACAAAAGCTCACGAGCCTATAATACTACTACATCAAACGCCTGAAAAAAATGCAAGTGTACGTATGACTTTCAGAATTTCTCGGTTCACATCGTCCAGTCGGCACAGACTACAACTTCTGGCTCGTCTACTCTGGATACTACCTGGCGGTCGTATTAACAAGACACGCGGAACCCAAGCATTTTGTTGTGCTGTTCATTTTAGAACTGCTGACTACTAAAGTTACGACACTAGGACGAGCAGCTTATAACCGAATTATATTTATTGTACAGTAGAAGAGGAAAAACACACGATTACATCTGAAGGTGATTTGGAAATATATATGCCGCGATATTGCCACCTCTGGCAGCAACAACAGTTCTAATCCGCCTAGGCATCCACTGAGTTTGGGTGACAGAAACGGGTACGTCATTCCTTGCTGATGCAGTTCAACGCCACAGTTATCAGTTGCAGAGGCTGGTGAACGGTGGCGTGCCAGTCTTTCGCCAACCTGCGGACAGATGTTATCAGTGGCAGAGAGGTATGGAGAACGTGTGGATCACACCAAGAGTGACACCCCCAGTATGTAGGTAGGTCAGGACAGAACAGGCAACATGTGCTCTCGCATTATCTTATTGAAAGATAACTTCTCGGAGACATCGAACATTACAGCCGACTGCCTCAACATGTCAGAAATGTAACGACACATGCTGCCAAAATTACTTGCTATGAGTATCAGAAGTGATTGTGTTTTGTACCCAGATTGTACCATCGACGTCCGTTCTCCTCGAAACATCCACACACGTCCATCGTGAATACGTACGCAGAACTCGTATAAAAAGACGACGTCATGTCAGAATTGTGTCCAGTGGTGTCTCGCCGTGCTGACAGTCTGAGAATCCGACAGTGATTCGCACTCCCTGTTCAGGCCGAGTATCGATATGGAGGACAAGTCGGAGGCAGTTGGGCCACGTACTCCGGCCGGGAGTTCCTCCCACGTGAAGCGCCGCCGCAGCCGAAGGCGTGTCACGTGGTGCCGTCCACTGACGCCACAGTACTCGTAAATACCTCCGTCCCACAACTGCGAGTCAGTCTCGCTAGTTCACTGAAGCCTCACATACGCGGCACTGATTCGGATGGCTAGTTGGACTGTCTGTGTACGCTCATAACGACGCTCTGGACTTGGTTTTTGATTCACTTCGTAAAGTACGCCCTCATGACTTCAGCAGTCACCTGTTGGTTCCACCGGTCTCTGCGTTAGCGCCAGTGCGAGTGATTATAAACCGTGTTCTACCTACGCAGATTAGTATATAATACTAGCACTGTCCATCTGGATATAATTTACGAACAAACACGTCTTCTGACTAAAGACACTTGACGTGTCTGTACGATCCTGTACGGCAGAGTGAATAACATGTCCGTCCTCTCGGGCGCTAGTCGCTTGGGACCTCTGAGATACTGCACGGCGCAGCGCTTGGCCCTCCTAAACTTATCGATTTCGTATTTGCGTGACATTTACGAAAACTGCGAGCAGCAATAACACGGAACGACAGACAGACAGTCTGGACAAACTACGAGCCTACCACTGTCGAATTTCTCTAACAGCTTCTTACGCAAGACGTAACAAGATCTTCTCGCCGGCCGGAGTTACCGAGCGGTTCTAGGCGCTACAGTCTGGAACCGCGCGACCACTACGGTCGCAGGTTCGAATCCTGCCTCGGACATGGATGTGTGTGATGTCCTTAGGTTAGTTAGGTTTGAGTAGTTCTAAGTTCTAGGGGACTGATGACCTCAGCAATGAAGTCCCATAGTGCTCAGAGCCATTTGAACCGTTTGAAGATCTTCTCACAAACAAACGACATTCAAAGATTAAGTCTGAATGAAAAATTCGCTGCAAAATCTTTACTGTATAAAGAATGTCGACGGCTGTTGTTCTGAAATGCTAATCATTTGCATTTCAGAGCGTCTAGCACACTTCACGCCAATTTGCTGTTTGTTGCACTTCATCTTCAGTGTAATGGTCAGCAGAGTGTTTTATACGTTGCTCACCTCAACAGCTTCTCATCGTCAGCACATTTGTACACTAATGTTAACAAAGACCCGCAAGGCAACGAGACGATGAGAGGTGCCGGCAGCTGCGCCGGTGATGGCCGCGGAGCGCCGGAATCGGTCCTGGGCGCGTGCTGGCAGTGTTTACCGGTCGGGGCTGCCCCGTGAGAGCACACGCCGTGTTCCGGGAGTGGCAGTTAGCCACGTGTGGGAACCTGCGTTAACGACGACGTCGAAGGCCGTAAACTGTCAGGCGGTCTCGGGCGGCGACTCTTCTTGTTCTGTCTAGGGGCGGGGCGGGCGGCCCATTTCCATCAGCGCTAGACGACGGACGACGGCTGCGAAGGACGCCGGCGGGCCGACACCGCTCACCGTCTTGGGAACCGACGCAGCCAGCACAGTACGTAACTGGCGTATGGCCATCTGTTTATTTACTGCCTTCTAACTTAGGCCTGCTGCGGTCCACGGGAAACAATTGGTTTGTCGGTTAGTCTTTTCTTCTCCTCGGTGAATCTCTTCCTTCTTTCCTCTGCCCGATGATCTCGGTTCTTGTACTTGCTTTTACTGGAACACCTCGAATTTATCGTAATAGTTCTTTATCCTACCTCTCTTTCTGATAGATGCCTATTTCCTTCCCCTCGTCCACCTGCTTACATCTACATCTACATCTACATCTACATGATTACTCTATAATTCACATTTAAGTGCTTGGCAGAGGGTTCATCGAACCACAATCATACTAGCTCTCTACCATTCCACTCCCGAACAGCGCGCGGGAAAACCGAACACCTAAACCTTTCTCTTCGAGCTCTGATTCCTCTTATTTTATTTTGATGATCATTCCTACATATATAGCTTAGGGTCAACAAAATATTTTCGCATTCGGAGGAGAAAGTTGGTGACTAAAATTTCGTAAATAGAACTCGCCGCGACGAAAAACGTCTTTGCTTTAATGACTTCCGTCCCAACTCGCGTATCATATCTCCCCTATTACGTCATAATACAAAACGAGCTGCCCTTTTTTGCACCCTTTCGATGTCCTCCGTCAATCCCACCTGGTAAGGATCCCACACCGCGCAGCAATATTCTAACAGAGGACGAACGAGTGTAGTGTAAGCTGCCTCTTTAGTGGACTTGTTGCATCTTCTAAGTGTCCTGCCAATGAAACGCAACCTTTGGCTCGTCTTCCCCACAATACTATCTATATCGTCTTCCCAACTGAAGTTATTCGTAATTTTTTACACCCAGGTACTTAGTTGAATTGACAGTCTTGAGAATTGTACTATTTATCGAGTAATCGAATTCCAACGGATTTCTTTTGGAACTCATGTGGATCACCTCACACTTTTCGTTATTTAGCGTCAACTGCCACCTGCCACACCATACACCAATCTTTTCTAAATAGCTTTGCAACTGATACTGGTCTTCGGATGGCCTTACTAGACGATAAATTACAGCATCATCTGCGAACAACCTAAGAGAACTGCTCACATTGTCACCCAGGTCATTTTTATAGATCAGGAACAGCAGAAGTCCCGGGACGCTTCCCTGGGGAACACCTGATATCACTTCAATTTTACTCGATGATTTGCCGTCTATTACTACGGACTGCGACCTTCCTGACAGGAAATCACGAATCCAGTCTCACAGCTGAGACGATACTCCATAGGCCCGCAACTTGATTAGAAGTCGCTTGTGAGGAACGGTGTCAAAAGCTTTCCGGATATCTAGAAATACGGACTCAACTTGAGGTCCCCTGTCGATAGCGGCCATTACTTCGTGCGAATAAAGAGCTAACTGCGTTGCAGAAGAACGATGTTTTCTGAAACCATGCTGATTACGTATCAATAGATCGTTCCCTTCGAGGTGATTCATAATGTTTGAATACAGTATATGCTCCAAAACCCTACTGCAAACCGACGTCAGGTTAGCTGAGTGATAACAAGGGATTTCAAATTGATTCCGTATTTCTGGATTTCCGGAAGGCTTCTAACACTGTACCACACAAGGGCCTTGTAGTGAAATTGCTTGTTTGTGGAATATCGTTTCAGTTATGTGATTTCCTGTCAGGGAGGTCACAGTTCGTAGTAACTGACGGAAAGTCATCGAGTAAAACAGAAGTGATTTCAGGCGTTCCCCAAAGTGGTTTTATAGGCCCTTTGCTGTTCCTTATCTATATGAACGATTCCGGAGAAAATCCGAGCAGCCGCCTTAGGTTGTTTGCAGATGACGATGCCGTTTATCGAGTAGTAAAGTCGTCATAAGATCAAACCAAATTGCAAAACTATTCAGAAAAGATATCTGTATGGTGCGAAAATTGGCAACTGACCCTAAATAGCAAAAAGTGTGAGGTGATCCACATGAGTGCTAAAAGGAATCCGTTAAACTTCGGTTACACGATAAATCAGTCTAATCTAAAGGCCGTAAATTCAACTAAATACCTAGGAATTACAATTACGAACAACTTAAATTCAAAGGAACACATAGAAAATGTTGTGGGGTGGCTAACCAAAGACTATGTTTTATTGGCTCAAAATGGCTCTAGGCACTATGAGACTTAACATCTGAGGTTATCAGTTCCCTAGACTTAGAACTACTTAAACCTAACTAACCTAAGGACATCACACACATCCATGCCCGACGCAGGATTCGAACCTGAGACCGTAGCAGCAGCGCGGTTCCGGACTGAAGCGCCTAGAACCGCTCGGCAACACCGGCCGGCTGCTTTATTGGCAGGGCACTGTAACAGGTCTACTGAGGAGACTGGCTACCAATTGGTTCAAATGTCTCTGAGCACTATGGGACTTAACATCTCAGATCATCAGTCCCCTAGAACTTAGAACTACTTGAACCTAACTAACCTAAGGACATCACACACATCCATGCCCGAGGCAGGATTCCAACCTGCGACCGTAGCGGTCGCGCGGTTCCAGACTGAAGCGCCTAGAACCGCTCGGCCACCGGCGGCCGGCGACTGTCTACATTACGCTTGTGCATCCCCTTTTAGAATTTTGCTGCGCGTTGTAGGATCCTCACCAGATAGGATTGACGGGGTACATCGAAAAAGTTCAATGATGGGCAGCACGTTTTCTATCATCACGAAACAGGGGAGAGAGACTCACTGAAATGATACAGGATTTGAAGTGGACATCATTAAAAGAAATGCGTTTTTCGTTGCGACAGAATTTTCTCACGAAATTCCAATCACCAACTTTCTCCCCCGAATGCGAAAATATTTTGTTGACGCCGACCTACATAGGGAGAAACGATCACCATGATAAAACAAGGGAAATTAGAGCTCGTACGGAAAGATATAGGTGTTCGTTCTTTCCGCGCGCTATAAGAGTTTGGAGTTCAAATGGCTCTGAGCACTATGGGACTTAACATCTGTGGTCATCAGTCCCCTAGAACTTAGAACTACTTAAACCTAACTAACCTAAGGACACCACACACATCCATGCCCGAGGCAGGATTCGAACCTGCGACCGTAGCAGTCCCGCGGTTCCGGACTGAGCGCCTGAACCGCTAGACCACCTTGGCCGGCAGAGTTTGGATTGTTTGTTGTTTTGTGGGATTAAAGCGACCAGACTGCTACGGTCATCGGTCGGCAGAGTTTGGAGTAATAGAGAATTTTGTAGGTGGTTCGATGAACCCTCTGCCAGGCACTTAAATGCGATTTGCAGAGTATCCATGTAGATGTAGATGTAGCCTACTACGTAGCAGGCCCGAGTTCGATTCCCGGCCGGACTGGAGATTTTCTGCGCTCGTGACTTGGTGCTGTCCTCCGCATCATCAGCGATGCGTCACCTGAGATAAGACTCGCAACCCGGCGGCCGAACTTATCCGGTTGTGGCCTCGTGCCCATCAATGCCACGCGAACATTCCATTTCATTTTTTCTCCCTGTCTTTTCGTATTTGGTGAAACCATTTTGTGGTCGGCTGTAGTTTCCTAATGTAAATGAAGATTCTCTCTGTCAATGTGCATTCACTCATTCTGAAGAGATGTCCATAAAACATTTGCCTTCTCTCGAATATAGTCTGTGATTTTCTCCACCTTTTTATGCAGATCTTCATTTTTTCTCTCCGTCCCTGTACCATCGTTTCCTTTTTGCGGTCCGAGGATTTTACATAAAAAACTTTCTTTCCTTCTTCTCTAGTTCTACCATTTCCCCTTCCTTATTCAATATCAGGCATTCTGAACTGTAAAGTGTTTCTGGGTTAACAACGTTGGAGTAGCGCCTAACCTTTAAATTCTATTTGCTCTTTTGATTGTATTCAGATGTGGTTTTCCATTATGTTCGTATTCCACGCAGCCTGGGTTTTACTAGAAGATCATCTGGTTTTTTTATTTATTTTCTTTTTTTTTCTTTTTACTGTCTCATGAAGTTTGTCGATTTCGTCGAGCAAAACACGTTCCCCTGCTCCTTTTTCTTTCGTGGCTTCCTTGCATGTTCTCATTATCTTTTCTAGGAGAATGTTACACAAAATGGGCGACATTTCATCTTCCTGCGTAACTCGTGTTTTCATCTCAATGGGCTCTGAAATTTCACCATGAAAATTTCCTTTGGAGATCGAATCCATTAGCGTTTGCTTTAGCTTTTCCACACGTTCGGAATTCTTTCATAACATAGGAGAGTGTCTGGCATTCCGGCGAGTCATATACTTCTGAAAAGTCAACGGACACAATTACAGTATTTTTGCCTTTTATACTCTGACGATGCTTTTCGGACAGAAAATCTATTCCACACAGTATCTTCTTTTTCTGAAGCATCTTGGTATTCGCCTATTTAGCGACTGTCTGTTCTGTTTGGAAAGTACTGAAATTGGTAATGACGAAGTTCTTTGGTGGTCGTTTGTGTCTTTACAGTTTTCCTTCTTATGGAATGGATGTATAAGCGCAAATTTACAATTACTGGGAATCGGTTTTTAACCCAGATACCACAAATTACTTCCTTCCAGCAGCAACACGAGAAAGCACAGCATTCATTGTGTATTACTTTTAGGAGCTTCTATCTAGAAGTGACTCATTTAGTTTTGCCTTCGTGCTTTCTAATTTAGTTATTATATTTATCGCATATTTGTGTATTTACTAGGTACAGTCCTTAGCTTTAATAACTGGGTAGTCTGGAGTTTCATCTTTAGTATGGATAGGAATTCCGATTGCTGTATTTTATTGTTGTCTTCGGATGCGAGCTGAGGTAGCCCCCGGTGGTCAACACCTTGAGGCTGTTGCCAAAGCCATCACTGTGGAGGGCCGGACGTGGGGATCCAAGCGACTTCCAACGGGACCCACACGTCCCCTGCTCGGTTCACCACTGCCCTGGCCGCTCAGGTTCTGCCCCCACAGAGGTTGATTTCCTACCCGTGGTCGAGTTAGAGGTCGTTTCAAGGTGTGGCAGGCAGCGAAAGACTTCGTGGGGAACAGATCGAAAAGCCTCCATGGTTCGTCTGATAAGTGTCGGGCGCTATCTCTGCCTGTAAAGTCCTGAGCCAGATGCAGTCACTGGGCCTGTTTCAGAGCAACCCACTCGGCCTGCAAGATCCGGGCAGTTACAAACGGTGGGTTTGCTGGCAGTTGGGAGCTCCAGCGTTATATGCGTCATGGAGGTCAACCCGTGGTCTAGGGGTAGCGTCTTTGATTCATAATCAAAACGTCTTCGGTCCCGGGTTCGATCCCCGCCACTAACTAAATTGTGATAAATAATCAGCATTGGCGGCCGAAGGCTTCCGGCATAAGAAGTCAGCCTCATTCTGCCAACGGCCTTGTCAAAGAGGGCGGAGGAGCGGATAGAGGTTCAGGGCACTCTCTTGTCCTAGGGGTGGGAAATTGCCCCTAAAGGCGGAAGAATCAGCAATGATCAACGACATGAGGATGCAGAAGGCAATGGAAACCACTGCATTAAAGACACGTAACGTGTATCCACAGGACATGTGGCCTGTAATTGAAGAAGTGTCATGATGATCTCTCCATTGGCAAAAAATTCCGGAATAGTCCCCCATTCGGATCTCCGGGAGGGGACTGCCAAGGGGGAGGTTACCATGAGAAAAAGATTGAATAATCTACGAAAGGATAACGTTCTACGAGTCGGGGCGTGCAATGTCAGAAGCTTGAACGTGGTAGGGAAACTAGAAAATCTGAAAAGGGAAATGCAAAGGCTCAATCCAGATATAGTAGGGGTCAGTGAAGTGAAGTGGAAGGAAGACAAGAATTTCTGGTCAGATGAGTATCGGGTAATATCAACAGCAGCAGAAAATGGTATAACAGGTGTAGGATTCGTTATGAATAGGAAGGTAGGGCAGAGGGTGTGTTACTGTGAACAGTTCAGTGACCGGGTTGTTCTAATCAGAATCGACAGCAGACCAACACCGACAGCGATATTTCAGGTATACATGCCGACGTCGCAAGCGGAAGATGAACAGATAGAGAAAGTGTATGAGGATATTGAAAGGGTAATGCAGTATGTAAAGGGGGACGAAAATCTAATAGTCATGGGCGACTGGAATGCAGTTGTAGGGGAAGGAGTAGAAGAAAAGGTTACAGGAAAATATGGGCTTCGGACAAGGAACGAAAGAGGAGAAAGACTAATTGAGTTCTATAACAAGTTTCAGCTAGTAATAGCGAATACCCTGTTCAAGAATCACAAGAGGAGGAGGTATACTTGGAAAAGGCCGGGAGATACGGGAAGATTTCAATTAGATTGCATCATGGTCAGACAGAGATTCCGAAATCAGATACAGGATTTTACTCGTAAGGCGTACCCAGGAGCAGATATAGACTCAGATCACAATATAGTAGTGATGAAGAGTAGGCTGAAGTTCAAGACATTAGTCAGGAAGAATCAATACGCAAAGAAGTGGGATACGGAAGTACTAAGGAATGACGAGATACGTTTGAAGTTCTCTAACGCTATAGATACAGCAATAAGGAATAGCGCAGTAGGCAGTACAATTGAAGAGGAATGGACATCTCTAAAAAGGGCCATCACAGAAGTTGGGAAGGAAAACATAGGTACAAAGAAGGTAGCTGCGAAGAAACCATGGGTAACAGAAGAAATAATTCAATTGATTGATGAAAGGAGGAAGTACAAACATGTTCCGGGAAAATCAGGAATACAGAAATACAAGTCGCTGAGGAATGAAATAAATAGGAAGTGCAGGGAAGCTAAGACGAAATGGCTGCAGGAAAAATGTGAAGACATCGAAAAAGATATGATTGTCGGAAGGACAGACTCAGCATACAGAAAAGTCAAAACAACCTTTGGTGACATTAAAAGCAACGGTGGTAACATTAAGAGTGCAACGGGAATTCTACTGTTAAATGCAGAGGAGAGAGCAGATAGGTGGAAAGAATACATTGAAAGCTTCTATGAGGGTGAAGATTTGTCTGATGTGATAGAAGAAGAAACAGGAGTCGATTTAGAAGAGATAGGGGATCCAGTATTAGAATCGGAATTTAAAAGAGCTTTGGAGGACTTACGGTCAAATAAGGCAGAAGGGATAGGTAACATTCCATCAGAATTTCTAAAATCATTGGGGGAAGTGGCAACAAAATGACTATTCACGTTGGTGTGTAGAATATATGAGTCTGGCGATATACTATCTGACTTTCGGAAAAGCATCATCCACACAATTCCGAAGACGGCAAGAGCTGACAAGTGCGAGAATTATCGCACAATCAGCTTAACAGCTCATGCATCGAAGCTGATTACAAGAATAATATACAGGACAACGGAAAAGAAAATTGAGAATGCGCTAGGTGACGATCAGTGTAGCTTTAGGAAAAGTAAAGGGACGAGAGAGGCAATTCTGACGTTACGGCTAATAATGGAAGCAGGGCTAAAGAAAAATCAAGACACTTTCATAGGATTTGTCGACCTGGAAAAAGCGTTCGACAATATAAAATGGTGCAAGCTGTTCGAGATTCTGAAAAAAGTAGGGGTAAGCTATAGGGAGAGACGGGTCATATACAATATGTACAACAACCAAGAGGGAATAATAAGAGTGGACGATCAAGAACGAAGTGCTCGTATTAAGAAAGGCTGTAGCCTTTCGCCCCTACTCTTCAATCTGTACATCGAGGAAGCAATGATGGAAATAAAAGAAAGGTTCAGGAGTGGAATTAAAATACAAGGTGAAAGGATATCAATGATACGATTCGCTGATGACATTGCTATCCTGAGTGAAAGTGAAGAAGAATTAAATGATCTGCTGAACGGAATGAACAGTCTAATGAGTACACAGTATGGTTTGAGAGTAAATCGGAGAAAGACGAAGGTAATGAGAAGTAGTAGAAATGAGAACAGCGAGAAACTTAACATCAGGATTGATGGTCACGAAGTCAATGAAGTTAAGGAATTCTGCTACCTGGGCAGTAACATAACCAATGACGGACGAAGCAAGGAGGACATCAAAAGCAGACTCGCTATGGCAAAAAAGGCATTTCTGGCCAAGAGAAGTCTACTAATATCAAATACCGGCCTTAATTTGAGGAAGAAATTTCTGAGGATGTACGTCTGGAGTACAGCATTGTATGGTAGTGAAACATGGACTGTGGGAAAACCGGAACACAAGAGAATCGAAGCATTTGAGATGTGATGCTACAGACGAATGTTGAAAATTAGATGGACTGATAAGGTAAGGAATGAGGAGGTTCTACGCAGAATCGGAGAGGAAAGGAATATGTGGAAAACACTGATAATGAGAAGGGACACGATGATAGGACATCTGCTACGACATGAGGGAATGACTTCCATGGTACTAGAGGGAGCTGTAGAGGGCAAAAACTGTAGAGGAAGACAGAGACTGGAATACGTCAAGCAAATAATTGAGGACGTAGGTTGCAAGTGCTACTCTGAGATGAAGAGGTTAGCACAGGAAAGGAATTCGTGGCGGGCCGCATCAAACCAGTCAGTAGACTGATGACCAAAAAAAAATGCGCCATGGGGCCCCTTAGGGACACGGCTGTCAAAAAGGACAAGAGATCCAGTGTGCATACCGGGAGGAGTCATTCCAGATGTGGAAAGGAAGCCTCTGGATGTCACGAAGAGCGCAGGATGCAACAAATTGTAGGCGGTGGCTCATGTCGGTACTAACGACGTGTGCCGCTCTGGTTTCGGGCGGCTAGCTGAAGTGGTAAAGACTGCCAGTCTTGCTTGCGAGATGAAGACGGAGCTCGAGGTGTCTAGCATAGTCTACAGAACAGACTGTGGACCTTTGGTACACAGCCGAGTGAAGGATCTGAATCGGAGGCTCCGGCAGTACTGCAACTATGTAGGCTGCGGAGTCCTCGACATGCGCCACAAGGTGATGGTCTTCCGGGTTCCGCTTAATATGTGAGGGTCCACTACACACAGGAAGGAGCGTCATAGGTAGCAGGGACTGTGTAGAGGGACTGAGCGGTTTTTTAGACTAGAGGGTTTCGGGGAACTACAGAAAGGGCGCCAGTATAAAAGGCAGCAGGGCAAACACAGGAATGCAGATCTTTCGCCAATCGGCATTGTAGTTGTAAATTGTCGTAGCTCTGCGGGGAAAGAGCCAGAGCTCCAAGTGCTAATAGAAGGCACTGAAGCTCAAGTCGCTATCAGCACGGAAAGCTGACTAAACCCGGAAACGTTTTCAGCCAAAATTTTTACAAAGGAGCTAACCGTGTTCAGAAAGGATAGGTTAAATACAGTAGGTGGTGGAGTGCTTATTGCTGTCGAAAGTATACTCCATTCACCGAAACAAGAGACGCACTGTAGACACGGCAAGGCGCGTGACCACGGCGCTGCCGTCGAGGGGTGTACAAGGCAGGGGCGTCTGAAATTAAAATATGAAAGTCGTGTTTTTTATAATTTGGCACCTGAACATGATAAAGTGACCCGAGAACTACTTTCCGGCACCTTTTTTTTACATTACATTAAAATTTATTGTCACTGAAAAAGAGAAATATTTAAGCTTTCAGGAAAAGTTGTTTTTTCGCGTTACTCTATATTTATCACGCCATATCTCCTAAACTGTGTGTCGCACAGCAAAATAATTTTATAATTGCCTTCAGTACTATATGTTGATGACGTCTGCAAATGTTCTGCCCAATAGAGTCAGTAATAGTGAAGTAATAAATTAAATTCTCACGTCTGATGCAGAACTTTTACCAAATTATCATCCGAAATATAGTAAGCGACAAACTTTTCCCCTTTAAATTTTTTTGTGGGGGTGTAAGAGAGAAAAGTTTCACAAAGGTTTGAATTTAATTTTGTAGTTCGTTCGAATGCGATGGGTGCAATCGTTTGTCCTTTGTGAGCGATGCATCGTGCGGTTGGCAGGCGCGGCGCTCAGTCAGTGTGGCCGCCTCAGTTGCAGGTGTGACCTCGTTAGTGGGTGTTGTTCAGCGTTGATTTCAGAATATCTTACGTTCATCTGTAAAGACGCTTGAAAGACTAGTTGTTGATTATTAGAGTAAGTATATGTGTTTGTAGTCACGCTGAGTATTCACTGTTTATGTGCGCATCCATTAGCATCGCATGGTTTCTTATTTTATATATTCACTTACTTCATTAGCATCACATACGGCTGTCCTCATTATGTCATCCACGGATTCAGCGAGCGAGGCCTACGTGTTAGTTCTGAGTCCACCAAAGAAGCGAGCAAAGAAGAAATCATTCTTCTGAGAAGCACATGGTGCTTAATGTGTATAAAACGGAACTGTTACTTCCAGAGCAGTCGATGAGTGACATTGTTTCGAAAACAGCTGCAGCTACAGGTGTTGGACGTTCTTCAGTGTATCGTGTGATTAGTGAGTACAAGGCCACACACTCTTTGAAGTCTCCCAAGAAAGGAAAATTACGACAGAAACTTTCTGAAAGTGTTTATGACTTCGATAGAAATGCGATACGAAGGAAAGTATACGATTTTTTTTTGTTTTTTTGTAACGAATTGCCAACAATTGACAAAGTGCTTACAGTCGTGTACGAAGATGCAGATCTGGGCACTTTTCGGAGAACTACATTTAATAACTTATTGAGAGAAATGAATTTCAAATAAGTCCGACGTGGGCGCGGCAGCATGCTAATGGACAGAGATATAATTTATCTCCATTAAACGGTTGAGAGATGAAGGCAGACCCATTTACTATTTGGACGAGACGTGGGTGAACGCAGGACATACCCGAAGTTACGTCTGGGTAGATGACACTATAAATTCCTCAAAACAAGCGTTTCTGTCCGGATTATCCACCGGAAGCAAGGGCCCATCAGGTAAAGGGAAGCATCTGATTATCGCATTATTGGCAGCAAAGCAGTGTTCGTTGAAGGATGTTTGTGGACTTTTGAATCCAAGAAAATTGGAGATTATCATGAGGAGATGTGCGCCGAAACCTTCGAGAAGTGGTTTCAAGATGTTCTTCCTCGGCTTCAGGAAAATGCAGTTATTGTTCTTGATAACGTGCCGTACCATTCTCGGAGAAAATAAAAAGTTCCCAATGCGAATTCCAATAAGCACGAAATGTCAGAGTGGCTAAAATCTAAAAACTTCGATTTCGAAGACGGTATGTTGAAGAAATAACTTTTAGATATAGTTAAAAATCACAGAACAGCGCACAACGAATACGCAATAGATGAAATGGCGAAGAATGCAGGGAAAACTGTTCTCAGAATTCCTCCATACCACTGTGAATTAAACGCGATCGAGTTAGTGTGGGCCAGAATCAAAGGCTATGTTGCAGCGAAAAACAAAACATACAAAATGCCAGAAGTTAAAAGTACTGCTAGAAGAAGCAGTCAGAACAGTGACTGCACAGGACTGGAACAAGTGCGTCCTCCATGTCGTAGAAAAAGTGGAAACTCAGTGGAAATTAGACTGCATTATAGAGGAGAGAGAGGAGCGGTTTGTTATAAACCTCAATGAAAACAGTTCAAGTTCGACAGAGTGAACCTTGTTTCGTCCTTTATCATTATTATTACTGGTTTTGTTATTAAAATTAACAATTAATTGTATTTGAATGGAGCGTTTTGTTAGCAACCTGAATGAAAATAAATCTGCTTCGACAGAATGAACTCAGTTTAACATTGTCTTAACATTGTTGTTAAATTTATTTCGTACATTGTTGCCCATGTTCCTCACGGTCCGCAGTGACAGTTCGGCAGCCAGCCGAACGCCGCCAGCTGCAAAGCGTGCGCCAAGGATTTCCCACACCCCTACGTATCACGTGAACACTCAATGCTTTCTCTGGAAACGAGCGTAGTCGCTCATGTGACACTGTTTATGTTTCGTCCCAGCTCTCGGTGAATAGACTTTAGTCAACCTTGTAGTGAAATTGAAATAGATAGTTCCTGTGAGTTCATGGGTAGAGGTTATACTTGACAATCGGAATAAATTAATAATTGATTCCTTTTACCGATCCCCTGACTCAGATGATACTGTTGCCGAACAGTTCAGAGAAAACATGAGTCTCATTTCACACATATAATTAAAGTTAGTCCGAAATCGTAGTACATTGTTTCTCCAAAAATTATTTTCAACGATTTGTTCAGGAGCCCATTCGAAATGTAAATGGTTACGAATTTATGATTGATCTCTTAACAACAAATAATACTGAGCAAATAGAGAGCACCATGACGGATTACACTGATTAGCGACCACAAAATTGTTGTAACATCCAAATCCACCAAAAATAACGCAAAATATATCTATTTAAAATCAGATAAAAACTCGCTTGACACTTCCCTAAAAAGCAGTCTCGACTCCTTCCAAACTAACTGTAAAAGCGTGGGGCTCGTGGGGCTTAAATCCAGAAAGGCAGCATCGGCAGCAGTTGAGAGATACATACCAAACAAATTAATACGAGACAGAACTGACTCCCGCAGTACACAAAACAGGCCAGAACAGTGTTGCAGAAGCAACGAAAAAAGTAAAATCTCCAAGATTAGCCATTTTTTACAGAAACTGGAAATTTAAAGCAAACGTCAACACGAGATGCTTTTACAGTTTCCACAACGAAATTCTGTCTCCAAATCGAGAGAGTGTCTGGTCGTATGTGAAGTACACCAGTGGCAAGACACAATCAGTACCTTCAGTGCGCAATAGCAATGGTAATTTTACCATTGAAAGTGCCACTAATGCGGAGTTACTGAACATGGTTTTCCGAAATTCCTTCACCGAAGGAGGCTAAGTAAATATTGCAGAATTCGAATCAAGAACAGCTGTCAACATGTTAACGTAGAAATAGATATACCCGGTATACTGTAGCAAATTAAATCGCTTAATAAAGGCAAGTCTTCCGGTTCTGATTGTATCTTAAAGGGGTTTCTTTCGGAGTATGTCGATATAGAAACTCCATACATAGGAATCTTATATAGGCGCTCGCTTGACGGATGATACATACCTGAAGACTGGAAACTCGCACGGGTGACAACAGTTCTCAAGAAAGAAAAGAGGAGTAAGCCGCTGAATTACAGATCCATATCACTGACGACGATTTGCTGTAGGATCTGGAATATATACTGTGTTCGGACATTATGAATTGCCTCGAAGAAAACGATATATTGATACACAGTCAGCGCGGGTTCAGAAAATATCGTTCATGTGCAACAGAACTGTCATTTCACACGAAGTAATGAGTGCTATGGAGAGGGGATGACAAATGGAGTCCATATTTCTACGTTTTTAGCGTTCCTCACAAGCAGCTTCTACTTAAATTCGTGACTATGGAGTATCGTTTTTAGCCGGCGGAAGTAGCCGTGCGGTTAAAGGCGCTGCAGTCTGGAACCGCAAGACCTCTACGGTCGCAGGTTCGAATCCTGCCTCGGGCATGGATGTTTGTGATGTCCTTAGGTTAGTTAGATTTAACTAGGGGACTAATGACCTCAGCAGTTGAGTCCCATAGTGCTCAGAGCCATTTGAACCATTTTTTTTTTTTTTTTTTTTTTTAGTATCGTTTTAGTTGCGGGACTTGATTCGTGATTTCCTGTAGTAACTGACAGAAAGCCATCGAGTAAAACGGAAATGATATCTGGCGTCCCTCAAGGAACTGTTACAGGTCCTCTGCTGTTCCTAATCTGTATAAACGATTTATGAGATAATATGAGCAGTCCTGCTAGATTGTTTGCAGGTCATGCTGTAGATTACCATTTAATAAAGTCATCGGAAGATCTAAACGAATTGAAAAATGATTCAGACAAGGTACCTGTATTATGTGAAAAGTGGCAGTAACCTAAATAATGAAAAGTGTGACCGAGCGAGGTGGCGCAGTGCTTAGAACACTGGACTCGCATTCGGGAGGACGACCGTTCAAACTCATGTCCGGCCATCTGATTTAGGTTTTCTGTGATTTCCCTAAATCGCCCCAGACAAATGGTTCAAATGGCTCTGAGCACTATGGGACTTAACATCTGTGGTCATCAGTGCCCTAGAACTCAGAACTACTTAAACCTAACTAACCTAACGACATCACACACATCCATGCCCGAGGCAGGATTCGAACCTGCGACCGTAGCAGTCGCGGTTCCGGACTGCGCGCCTAGAACCGCTAGACCACCGCGGCCGGCCCCCAGACAAATGCCGGGATGGTTCCTTTGAAAGGGCACGGCCGACTTCCCTCCCCATCTTTCCCTAATCCGTTGGGACCGATGACCTCGGTGTTTGGTCCCCTTCCCCAGATCAACCAACCAATGAAAAGTGTGAGGTCGTCGACATGAGTACTAAAATAAACCAGTTAAATTTCGGTTACACGATAAATCATGGAAGTCTAACGCTTTCAATTCAGCTTAATATCTGGAGATAACAACTACTAACAATTTTGACACGGTCTTGGAATAAGCGGAACCGGTACCTTGCCAGTATCGAGATCGAAAACAGACAAAAATCGCCGAGATTCTCGATTCCCAGGACTGATGAACTTTCTGTCTACATAACTACGTTCGTACTGAACCATCGGTTTGCGAGATCTACTAGCAAATGGCGAATTTTTTATTTCCATGAGGCTCGGTGGTTTCGACTGTGGGCTTACGTTTAATTGCCTCTTGAAGTTTAATGTCTTCAGATGTTCCTCACGGTTCAGAAGAGTGCTGAAATGGGCAAAAGGTGGCGGTTCTCCTTGTTGCTTAATACAAGAGTATCATTCTGCTTTTTGAAGCAGAGACTTGGGGTATGATGCTGTTCAGTTCTTCCTTAAAGGTTCTGTCAAATCCCCAAATTGCCTAGTGTTATGTCTCGTGATGTCTTCCTCCAGATTTTCTGTCTTAATTTCTGTTAGCCCGCCTAATACACCTATCAGTAGTTTGCTTATGTTGACTGAAGTGATTCGAGTTTTGCTCAGTTAGGTTGCAGTGCCCTTAGTCTCTTATCTAGGGCATCATCACGTAGTTTGTTCCACCAACTGTGTTACCGTTTCCTTTTCCCTTCCTCCAGATTCTCAAATGCCTTTCGTAATGATTCCTTAATTTACTGCCAGTTATTCATCTTAAGGTTTGATAGATCCTCTTGGTAGACGTTATTGTTTTCTTTGGGAGTTTGTGTCTCGATCCTTGCTTTTTTCGACCTCTGTTTCGGGGTCTATCCGCCCGAAACTTTAATTTCCCACCAAAATCTCCCTCCTGTTTTTGGTTCTTATTGCAACTTGGTCTATCTGGAATTCTCCCACCAGTGAATTTTGTCTTCCTTGGGACGGCTCTGAAGTGGTAAGTTTTGCATTGAAATCTTGTAAAAGACGGTTAACATTTCTCTATTTCTGTTCTTTCTAGTATGTGCTTTTTACTGTCTAACACTTTATTTATTTGTGCATTTACTTCACCTGGCGAGATAAGGGCTTTCATGCCATCTTTTAATCAGTGAGTCAACATTACAGTTTATTGCCACCTTCAGATGTGATAATCAACGCAGTGACAGTTTCTTCGTGAATTTTAAAATTCAAGGTATGCATTTTGAACATAATGAAATGGTGAAATATATGTCACGATGTCAGACGGTAAAAGAGTACATCTCATTATATAAACATTTATCAGATCGCATGGTTCTGTTAGGCAATACGTCAGTTTTTAAAAATAGTCAGCAATGACATCAAACAGAAATGCACGGCAGCAGTACAGAAGAAAACAGATATGAAAAGGAAGTTGACTGTTGAGAGGAGAGCGAGAGACAGTATTGGAGGATAAAAAAATCTGGGTAGCACGCATGGATAGCCTAATTGGTTAAGGCGACCACTCGCAATATGAGGGAAGTCCATATTCGAAACCCAGTCCAGCACAAATTTTCATGTCAAAACAGTGTACTACATTTATACCCACTACAGCTGACATCATTAAATTTATATTCAGCGAATAATTTAGACTAACCAACAACTTTTGTTGTGCCTGTCTGTTACTCAACGGCTCCTATATATGGCGAACATCAATATAGCCTTTTCATAATATTTTCGTTGAGTATTACACGGATGTACTCATACTTAGCTCGAGCCCTCTGGAATTTTCAGCATTTTTGCCATGAGGAACTGCGTCACAGTAATAAATATTACACAGTAATAAAAATTCGACCAAGTTTTGGTTATTACGGGTGGAAATATTTTTCTTTTTTTTGTATTACATACAGGCAAAAGGGAGATGCATACTCCAACAATTTTACATATACTCATTAAAAAGTACTAATCTGTGGCTGTCATAGCGTTTATTAGATTATCATGTAAAAGTTTGACGTAACCTTTCAAGAAGTTATCGATATTTTTGCTAACTACGTTTCCTCTTTATACATTACATATGGATTTATGTAACATGTATAAATGAAAAGATATATAGTCTGTGTATTTGAAGTATATCGTTCAAGAACTTTTCCTTTCTCCATCTCAACGTTTATTTGAGTATTGCGCAAAAATTTTTGCTAACAACGTTTTCCCTTCATATGCCGCATATGATAAAAAATAGTAGCCTATGTCTGTCTGAAAATTTGCTATAGTATCGTGCTAAATTTTTACCTTTTATTTAGTACATACATGGTTACGTATTAAAAATGTGTGGCCTATCTACGTCTGAACATTTATAAGAGAATTGTGCAAAAATTTCAAGTAGATAGGCCACGAACTTTTCGAGGTTTTCGGTGCCAACGTTAAGCATCGACTTGTCTTTGTGTAACTGTATAGATTTTATGTATATATAAATACAAGGTGGTCCACTGATAGTGACCGGGCCAAATATCTCACGAAATTAGCATCAAACGAAAAAACAAGAACAAATCTGTTCGAGTGTGACGGGGGGAAACAGATGGCGCTATGGATGGCCCACCAGATAGCGGTGCCATAGTCAAATTGATAGAAACTGCGTTTTTTTTAAATAGGTAGCCCCATTTTTATCACATATTCATGTAGTACGTAAATAAATAGGATTGTTTGATTTGGAACATTCGTTTCGCTTTGTGATGGATGGCGCTGTAATATTCTCACAAATGTACCAACGCACCCGATAACACTGTGTGCAATACATTACTTAAATTATTTATGATAACATGCTTTCTCAGTCATAATAATCACGTGGAAGACATTATCTTGCTAAAATGGAACGTTTAACAGTCGCAGAAAAGGTAGATATGGTGTTTATTTGTGCCTGTTGTGATCAAAATGTCCAAAAAGCTTGTGCTATGTATGTTTGCATGTATGTTGATCGTTATCCTGACAGACAGCATCCAAGTGTCTGGACCTTTTGTAGGATGGTTAATGTATTTAAAGAAACTGGAAGTGTTAAGCCAAAGAAGAAGATGCACCCAAGAAGTGCAACAAATGAAGAGACCCAAATAAGTGCGTCAGCTGCAGTTGAGGCTAATCCACACATCAGTAGCAGGCAAACTGAGCGGGAATCGGGAATTTCAAAAACTTCGGTATTACAAGTGCTTATATGCTTCTAAACATATCTCGTTATTAGCCGTCACGAGGCATACAACATGGTGCCAGAGGGCACGAATAGCTTTTGCGCAGAAAGACGAACTGTGAGCAACAAGCATTCACGTTGAATAGAATTGCCCAGGTGTCCACTGTTACACCAAGCCAAACTCACAAATATAACTTTAAGTAGTCAACCGGATACCTTGCTAGACGTCGCCCTTTTATATGTGCGCATGCACGTATGGCTGCCTATTACTAGTTTCCTATGGTACTGCTGCACCCACTGTAATTTTTAAAAAGTTGAAAAACTGCAATTTTACATTACAGGAAATGTTAATAATTCTGTTTTACAAAATAATATGGCATCCAAATGAAACATGCGTTGTTATATTATTAGTGCACGCAGGTTATGCGCATTCGTAATTGATACACTTATTCAAATGTGTATCACCATTTTCCTGCACGTGTCTGGATGACGCGTGTTAATTGAAAGAGACTCTTTTGTAATATACCTCTGTGTAACTATATATAAACTATATTTTTAAATAATACTTTTACCTCCGATTTTACGCATGCGCGATCAAAAATCTCAAAAAGTCTTTTATCAATTTACTTCAAATTTTTACACTATACTTTAATAAACGTACGGATGGACACAGGCTGCGTGTTTTTGGATGTACGAGGTGCATTCAAGTTCTAAGGCCTCCGATTTTTTTTCTAATTAACTACTCACCCGAAATCGATGAAACTAGCGTTACTTCACGACGTAATCGCCCTGCAGACGTACACATTTTTCACAACGCTGACGCCATAATTCCATGGCAGCGGCGAAGGCTTCTTTAGGAGTCTGTTTTGACCACTGGAAAATCGCTGAGGCAATAGCAGCACGGCTGGTGAATGTGCGGCCACGGAGAGTGTCTTTCATTGTTGGAAAAAGCCAAAAGTCACTAGGAGCCAGGTCAGGTGAGTAGGGAGCATGAGGAATCACTTCAAAGTTGTTATCACGAAGAAACTGTTGCGTAACGTAATACAGACATGCATACTTAAATTAAACTCTAATGTACGACATGTACTTTATAAGTTTTAGGTGTGTGGTTTGAGAATAGGCGTGTCCGTCCGAAACAAGTAACCACTGTAGCAAAGAATTGTATAGTCATGCAACTGAGACGGACAAAATGAAAAAGTACCAAATTTGCTCAACTTTCTGTGAGCTCTAATTTTAAGGACGTTATTCTACCATTCAGAGACGACTCGAGTTTCTCAAGGTAATCACATTCCTCTTCATCGACAATGCATATGAAGGCTTACAAACTGCAATTGCTGCTTCCGGGAGAAAATATCAAACAGTTTGAGTTTTGGGAGTAAGTTAACCCCCATAAAGGAAGAAAGAAGTTTTTTCATCCTGTTTGTTATTTGAAATAACTGAACTTCTCACACGTCGTCCATACCAGCAGTCACAATGTGGTATTTTAGGGACATAACATTTTGGTTTAACCACTGCACATTATGTTTTTTATGGCACTGGTGCTTACGTAGTTTACATGTGTTTCTTCCTTACTGATCAAAGTATCCGAAGTACTTCCTGCCCTAATTCGTGTCTAAGCTGTCTAAATAACAGTCAGGACTAAAATAATACAATTTTCATATACGAAGGCTTCCTAATGCTTTCACACCTAAAACTCTATTTATCACGTTCCCGAAACCTATCCCTGAGGCTGGAACTCGAGGAGAAGGGGGCAAGACCTTATTCTTCGTCTTTGACCTCCAAGGCAACCTGACCCTACTCCACCTCATTTCTATTTATGGACTGATGTCAAAGATAAGGCTTTTGTATAGTCAATGCCCACTTCACTTTGACGGCTGAGCGTTTGCATTTGTCGTGCTGCAAAGGGCGCTCACTTACAGGACTGTAGAGCCTTCGTCAGCGTATACAAACTTTTTGTCCTTATCATATCTGTGCAATAAAATGTTAAATTCTGCCCTTTTAAAAAACTCTGTACAACAATGTCAGACTATATTTAACACACATTTTTGTGTTCTTACGAAAAATGGTTAAGATTTCCACATCGCGGTGCAGTAAGGACTACCATCTCGCTGGAATAAATTTGAAAGACATCGAAACACCTGCTTCAGAAATAGCAAAAAAGAAATAAAACACTGTGTTAAATTTATTCATGTTTCATCGTTGCTAATAACTTTTGATGTTTTAATCGTTGTCTCGTTTCAAGGAAACAGAAACCTCACTAATGTTACTTCTACCAGAATGCCAGTGTTCATACAAAAAAACTATTATTAGTAGTAACTGATCGTTAAATTGGAGCACAATTTAAAATAAAAATATATTAAGAATAGAGGAAACCTGGTACGTCTCAAATGAAACGAGAATAAGCCCTCTAGTATGTAATCTTCGAATAATTAAAAACGTAAAATTTTGACTGTTTACATAATTCGATGAATATAACACCCACTCGGCCTGAAACAATTACTGATATTCAGCAAACAAGTAAGCGAAATTCCTTAATGGCTCCTCAGTACTACAGTGTGACGAATTCTAAGATGTAAACAAACACAAGCCAACACCCAACTACCACATTTAAAGTTTTCACTAAGTCGAAATGCTTCGCCAACCAACACCGATCTACCCTTTCCTGATTGATCGTAGACAACAGGCATAATGACTGACACTATACTACGCGCTTATCTTACTAGCACATTGCATTAAACAACATGTAATTCGACATGCAATACAGATAAATATGCAAAAGAAGGAAGCAATGCTCACAGACGCTGCAAAATGCAACGAAACGTGAACTCCCTAAATTGCTCGTACAAGAAACAGACCATTCTTATACAATAAAAGTGGAGAAAATCTGATATGTATCAGATATAAGTCAGATTCAGAGTTTACACTCGGTCTGAATACTTCAGCAGTGAAAGCTCTACTACAGTTCCCAGACTAACTGTAGATAAACTAACTTAAGGGCAGACACTAGGTACACAAAGCGCGTTTTTCTCCATTATATTACAATAAACAGCACAGATTCCGACGTATAAGTGGATAAACATGCAAAATGGAGGAGTAACACTAACAAAAACTGCAATTAGACACGTCAATGTAGCAAAAGGCGAAGGAAACGAAAACGGAAAAAATTTGTATCACTGCCGATAGTTAGGGAGTACCCGTAAATGTTGCAAGAACGAAGACTGTGTCGTAAGATAAAGTACTTGCAAAAGGCAGTACCGGTTATGGAAGGTTATTTAACAAAAGAAACTGACTTCGGGTTAAGATCTAGAGGTTCTGAGTGTTATTCGAAATGATCGGGATTTGATTTACGGCTTAAAGGTAACAGCAATGAGAAGAAGCAAAAGGAAACCTTTGTGCGATTAGTGCGCGAGAGAAGATCTTCCTGACGTTAACGAAATTCTGTGAATAATCACTTAACTGATGTTACTGGCGTGTTATCGTCCGGTACTGTCGGCCCGTAAACAGTACGTGTAATCCACGTAATAATTGTTGATTTGATCTTTGCGCACAGTTTTCCATAGCACTAAATTCAGTCGATGAGCGAAACGGTGAACGAACATTGCAACGCAAAACTGGTTTATCACTTTTGATTGGAATCTTTTCAAATGACCAACCGCCACTGCAGCTCCTTCCCAACTCGGAAGATGCTCATGAATTTTAAAAGCCTTAAATGGGTTTGGATAAATACTCGGTTTACTAGCCGCATAAAATCAGACAACGTCCCCAGTATTCGACGCTTAAGCCTCATCATCGTCGTCAGGGGCTATATTTGATTTCATTCGTGACGACAATTATAGAGGTAGCCAGCGAAAGGTTGACGTTTTATCTAAATCTGATCCAGTAATGAAACAGAGACATTTTTTATCCAAGGACTCCGTCACATAAATCTTCGTAGCCCGTCATGGATTTGAATATCAGCTGTGACAATGAAGTTCTCAGGAGACTTGTTTAGCTTTTGCATACTAAGGCATCCTAAGAATCACTCGTTTTTGTTGTAAAGTTTTGTACTGTAACGCCGTATGCGAGATTTCAGGTATCTAGTATCACTATAGGCCAATCGCAAAATTTACGAAAATGAGTTAAAGTTCTCAATTTAAATTAACTGTATATCACTACCAGATGAAACACGGATAGGCTTCAAAAACGGCCATGTCCTCACGTTACAGAGCACTGAATTCTTGGCCGTGCATCATCAAAGGGGCAAACCTTGCAGGCAAGAAACTCATAATCACTCACGTCAAGGACAGAGCAACAGTCTTCAAGCGGCAGCATTTTTGTTTGGATTTTCTGTTGTTAGATTACTGCACCAATTTGACCACCTCAGTAGGCAAAATAAAACTATATATTTATATTCTTTGAAGTATAATATTTCATTTGTACATTTGTAACACTAATTTCCGTAATCGCGGGCTTTGTACACTATTTGGGGCGAAAGCAATCTTGTTTACTGTGTGCTTGTATTTCGTCATTATCGTACAGTGCAACGTGTAGATTGTTCCGAGGAGTGAACTGAAAAATTAACTTTAATACCTCGTGCTGCATAATTGATACGCCAATAGACGAAACCCTCAGATACTGCCATCTAAATGAGATAAAGCTGAAGACTTAAACAAGGATATTACTCAGTAGGTGTGAACAGTGCCTATCATAATAATGACTCTGTTAACAATTATTATTTCCTGTTCACTTTCTTTCTATTGTGCTCAAGATGTAAGTGAACTACAAACTTGTAGTAAGGGAAATCCTGTTTCGTATTCTCCTCAGTTCTCTGGTGTTCTTCTTGGTATGTTGCCATCCAATTTACGTTAAAACACTTTCTTTATTTTCATTAAGAAAAGTTACTGCAATGTTTATTTTTATTTAATTGCCTTTTCACAAGGTTTTGGAGTTTTAAAGGAGCCTATTTCATAAAAAGGAGTAAAATTATATGAAACTGCAACATAAACGGCCAAATCAAAAATTAAATTGACAAAAAAATCCGGGTAAGTGCGAGCAGAGCTCGCTCACCTGGGGTTCCATATAAAAGTATTATGTAAAGAGACAGTTCATTCATCCGCGGAAGTCAAGAATGTCGACGATTTTTACTGTTATCGACATCGATACTGGGGAGATATGGGTTACGGGAATTCCCAGACTTTCGAGAATGAAAAAAATATAATCAACAAGTATTGGATTTTTTGCTTTACTTGTATAGTGAAACCATGCTTCTTGTCAAATTTCATGATTCTAAGTGAAGGGGAAGTATCCTATAGGTTTTGATAAGTGAGTTTGCGAACATCATAATATCTTTCGATTGCATTGAATTAGAAGCTTAAACTTTAAACAACGCCAAGGGAAAATACACCTTAGTACGCGACACAAATTTTAACGTAATACGTCCATGCGTTCCTGAGAAAAGAGGTTTTAACAGAGCGACAAATACGCAGCCGGGTAACAAATGACAAACAATATTTTTCGTGTGATCTAATTATGAATTAACAACTTAAGGATTTTATCCTTTACTTGTACTGTGAAACCTTGCTTCTTGCCAAATTTCACGAATTTAGGAAAACGGTAAGTAACCGATAGGTTCTGAGAATTGAATTTGGGAATATCAAAATACGTGATAGAAATGCCCATCTTTTGGTTGCATTGACTTATGAGCTTCAATTTTTTTACACAGCCCAGGGACCTTAGACCTTAGTATGTGAGCAAAAATTTCAGCTCGATACGCCCACCCGTTCCTGACAAAAAGGCTCGGACAGACGGACGGATGGCAACAAAGTGATCCTATAAGTGTTCCTAAAAATGCGTTCATTATGAATCAGATTACAACAACAATAGAACTTAAAAATAAACCATTAAAAATGTAACTATGAAAGAAAACCGTTTGTGAACAGGATTTTTTTGGTCTCTAGGGGTTTCCTTATCCACATTGAAAAATATGTTTTCAGTGAGTTGGTCTGTTTTGATAGTACATGCCTCAATTTTATTTCACTTATGATGCACGATTCCGCTGTGGGATTAAACAATTGCGTTACGTTATACTCTTCTTGGAAATAGATAAAACCTGTGAAGAACTTCAGATATTAAAATATTAAGTCAATCTTATTCTTACGTATGAAGACCATGTGACAGACGCAGTGAGCGTAAGCGTAAGTGTTTAATGAATAGGCAAATTATGTATTGGAAACATTTAAATAATGTTAATTAACAATCGCTTGTGAATATCGAACGGATATTAACTTCTCGTACGCTGGTATAGGAAACAATCTGCTGCAGGGTGATCGGACTGTGCATTTTATGGCTCGTATTGTCCAAAGTAAACGCTACTCCAGGTACAAGTTAGCTCAAGCAACCGTCCGACACTGTCTGAAAAGATTGGAAATTTGTCGTAAGGTCTTATGGGACCAAACTGCTGAGGTCATCGGTCCCGAAGCTGACGCACTACTTAACCTAACTTACGCTAAGGACAACACACACACCGATGCCCGAGGGAGGACTCGAACTTCCGACGGGTGGAGCCGCGCGGACCGTGACCAGGCGCCCCGGACGGTGCGACTACCCCGCGCGGCGCCGTGTGAAAAGTAATATCGGAGGTATGATCAGGGTTGTCTTCCGACAGACGCAGTCTTACACCCTGGTGGCACTACCAGGGTTAACGACATGTTCCTGACGTGAGGAGAACCCAGTGTGTAAGCGGTGAACGGTGAATCTCCTTACAGCCTAGTGTGAGCCTACCTATAAAAGGTATACTTACGAAACCATGCACATATTACTGTCGTCACGCACATGGAATGCGTTTCAATCAGCACTTGCTCACGCCCTTGGTCAACATGGCTGAGTAATTCTCGAGAAATGGAACAGCTTGCAAAGTGGAGATGCTTCAGATCAAAGAGAAACCATTTATAGCGCTGATATTTGTTAGCGATATTTCATAAAAATGGAAAGGGTTCAACCTTGACGTTAACTAATTTTTATACAAATGATACCATAATTTCTGGGTATGCGTGTTTAGTAGAGCAAAAAAGCATAATATGTCTGCATTGACAGAAAATTGCAGCTGAAAATTTCAGAAGAAACAAAGTACATAGCTGTCATATCAGGAGTAGAAAATGTTCCAGGTTGACACATATAATATACGTTCATGATACTGAGGAACCATAATTCTGAATCTTGTAAGCTGATTAAATAACATACACGAAACTAACAATATATAAAAAAACAAGCTGTATGATGCAATCAAATCCGTTTTAAGCAACATTACGTCAGTGTACATTGTTGTAGCATAGGTATTATTATTACGCACATCCAGTGTAAGAAACGTGTACATTCAGAAATTATGCTGTCATTCGTAAAAAAACTAAATGGTTCCTCGATATTGAGGGATAAAACATTTTCACTTATATGAACATAGCTAACCAAGACTGTACAATATAAGTGCTGCGCCATTCACTAGTTATTGTAAGTTGATCTAAGGCATCTTCACTTTGTCAGGTGTTCCACTTCACGAAAATTGTTCACTTTCGTGTTGAACAGTGGCCTGAGTGGATGCTAGTTAAAACATCTTCTATGTGGGTCACTACAATTGTATGTTCATAGTTCAGTGTCTGCATAGGTTGGCTGTCATTAATCAGTCAATAGTACGTGCCTATGGTATTCTTCATACGTCGCACAACGTTAATTTCAGTAATTTGTGAAAATATGAATTGTAATAAGCAAATTGGTATATTCGATTCTAGTTGCCGGCTTTGACATATGATTTTAACAACAGGACGATACTCAGGTCGCACTCCAGCACTGCGCGCCGGAAAAAAGCAAATTACAGCTGTGAAACATTGGCGTAGCTTTAGGCGTATTACGTGCTTCCTGGAAAGCGCTCTTTTGACTCTGAAGATATCGCAAATTATCCACAATTTTGTTTCATTTTCTTCGCGATACACAGTCTATAAATATAACATTATTTATCAGTTACATCAAACTGATTAGTGCCACTAATCTTAGCTGGAAAAACGCGAACACACGCACCATATTTTGTAAAATCTGTATAATTTAATGGATTATATAAAGATAAGTGGTCAGCATAGAAAATATATTGCATCAATAACCCAAACTTCAACACACTATCCAAGACCAGTTTACAGTGACGGTAGCAATCCATTTTGGAATAATTTGTTATGATATCTTACCATGACAGCGTTTCTTCCCTAAGAATCCACAGAATTATTAAATCTTATTTCGTTTCTTTTATCGATAGAACAATATTTTGTGTAAAGTGAACTTACCCGACGGTCGATTAACTCCAGAGAAATGTCGCAGACATTCGTAAAGATCCAGAAATGAATGTAAGATAAAATTTTAGAGCAGCGACAATCGTTCGTTACTTCAATAATAGCGTAGACAGAAAAATATTACACATCAAAAATGATGTTCTAGAATCTCTGGAATTGTCACGCGATATGCATGCCAACTGCCACGGACCAGACCGGCTTCGCTCTCTCTCTCTCTCTCTCTCTCTCTCTCACACACACACACACATACACACACACATGTACACATTGTCTGTCACGCTCTCTATGACATTTATTGCGTTATGATCTGCACTTGGCGTCAACACAATGCCCAGTGCACTAAAGAGAAGAAAGATCGTTGCTTCCATCACAGTTTTCAATGAGATATAACAGCTATCATAAGATTATTTTCTACACGTAATTTAACCTACTACATCTCGTACTATTTCATGCTGTTCAGTGAATTTCAAATGCAAAGAATCACATTGATCAATATAAAAACGTGGTGTGAGAATAAATTTATTCTTCAATTAGCGAACTTAATCTACAGATTATATGCCGCTGATTACAGACATCGAATATCGTATCAGACAACGTTATGTGTGTTAGCTTCGGCGTATACTAACTTGAAGATTTGTTTCATTTCCGCAACGACTGAACATATCGTGGAATAACTTATTTCAAAAGACTCTGCTCGATCACTGACTTTATTCGTCAGATCTAAAACCTGTAGATCACGTTTCGTTCCCACATGATAACGACTCCCTTTGGTTGGGTTGTGGACATACTGAAACGTGTGAAGTGTACGCAAGCTCCACGTGAACTGGCGAATTTTACGAAAGTACTCAAGAGCTTCATTACTAAATTCCACGTCAATATGTGAAATTTGCAAATGCATCCAAGAGTTCAATGTCCAAATTAACGCATATACTACTGGACAAGGAAATCGTGAGACAATAACGAAATCATTCAAATTCAATGAAACCGGTACCCGTATCAACTGATAGTAGTGTAAATAAAACGTTTCTACATCAGGTCAGTGACACCAAATTACTACTTTACAACCAGTATTTTTCAAGCTGTTACATGCAGAACTAAGACCTTCGAAGAATCACACGTCAAATTCAGGAATATATGTAGTACTTCCCGAGTATTCTTTTCCAGACTGCAAGGGGAAAACAAAGACTCCTGAAGTGTAAGAGCACACCACATGTTTAGCGTGGTTATACATGGTGAGCTAGGGGTATCAGGAACACTGAAAGAGTTTCTTCACCATTATTTCATTTTTTTTCTTTTCGCTGTTCCTATCTCACAAACGTTTATGTCTACATAAAACAAACAAAATGTGAACCAACTTTAGATAGCTTCTTGTGTGTAATAGCATTATAAACACAGTATGTACTGCATCTACAAATGAGTATCCCATTTACAAATATCGTCAACTCCGTTTCATAGAATTTTCTTTCTTTCTTTCTTTCTTTCTTTTCTTCTTTTTTGAGAGTATAAATATTTCCAAGTCAATCTTGACTTCCTAATCTACATTTTTTTGCTATGAATGTCTATAGAACCTAGAGAACCGTAGCTTTATAAGAATTCTATCGCCTTATGGAGTAGACCATGTTTGGGAGTAAAACATATTTCTTTCCTGCTTTTGGCCAGGACACACGCTTCAAGCCGCAAATCAGTCTTAGGTGTATGATTTAAATGGCCAAGTTATTATTTTAAGTGAGACAATGATAAATAGTGTAATCACTAGATAGTGACTGGTCTCACTGAACAATGCAAACAATTGATGTTTTCGGACACTTTCCATAAAAATTAGAGCAGAAACAGAGGTCCTGATTCCTCAGATTGGTTGATTTTGTAACGCATTAGTTGTAGAGAGAAATGTTTTTTTTTTTAAAGAAACAGATTCTCTGTCACTAAATTAACACTACTATCGCCAATTTGTCAGTCGCTAAGTACACATGGTGATTTTTTTTATCTTGATACAACGAAATATTTGAAACGCTACGCATCAGATTAAAAACTGAAAAGTATGTGTTCATTTACTTTTTAAAATGCTATCCGACGATGCCAGTGTTGATATCCCCTGCCCCAGTTTTGAAACCTTAAATATGAAAATTCCATTTTCATTATGGATTCGAATTCTACGCGAGAAATTGCGTAACTTTTGAATATAACACTTTTCTCGTTGCTTGGCAGATGGAGCTGTAATCGACAAAAAACGAAATTGAGTTACTAAACATTATTACCTCGATAACAATCCACTGGATTAAAAGAAGAAAACTGGATTTGTTCAGTAATTGTGGAAAAAGCTTGTCTGATGTGCGTCCTTTCACCTCTCACCAAAGGGGTGCTCGTTTGTAAGAATTATTTGTCAGTAAGTGCTCAAAAATGTCGCCACCGAATGATTTGACACAAGTGAGAAGTGTTTCCGATGTATTCTGCTGACGTGGATTGGTGATATGGACAGTCATGTTGTCAGCGCTTCATTATAAACTTCACTCTTCAAGTAAAATCACAAACAGAACTTAGGCGAAGCAAGACCTGGCGCTATTGCAGGCCAAGCCACTGGACGTCCTCTGCCTATCTACCGACGACTGTACACGCGATCTGATACTTCCTGTGCTATTGTGCTGGACAACTATCATGTTGAAACCACATTGCCTGTTGCAAGTCCAAGAGAAGGCCTGCTACCAGTACTGGAAGATCTTACTCCAAGCATGTTAGATATTTATCACCAATTAAGGTGCCGCCGATGAAGAATGGACCAATGGGTTTGTCACCAATCATTCCACGCCAAACACTTACATTACACGGACGCTGTTGTTCAACTGGGTATAGCCAGTGTGGGTTTTCCACCTTTCGATAATGCATTTTGTGTCAATTAATCGTATCGTGGTTCGTGAAGGTCGATTCGTCAGAGAGCAACATTCGAGCAAGTGAAATGAATTCGCCCTGTATTTTCTGAAGAGACCACTAGCAAAATATTACACGGTTCTTCATTGCCATTAAGTTCCTGATAGAGGAAAATATCAAAAGGATTATATTTTCTGCGTTTAAAAACTCGGCAAACAGTAGTTTGACTAATTCCCGATACACGACTTATTTGCCGAGATGTAGAGATTGTGATGCACTGCAGCTAATATCGCTATTTCACTATTCTCTCCAGCAACTGTTCTTCGACTGTTCCTTTTTTGTGATTGTACAGTTCCCTCGGTGGAAAAGTGTCGAATAAAACGATCACAAGAAGCGCGAAATCGCACCTTGTCTGGGAAACGTTGACCATAATCTTTTACAGCATCATTGACATTCCTGCCACATTCCCCATAATGAAAACCACTCCATTTTTTCTCTTCTATCGTAATAGCCTACATTGTAACTAATAACGCAGTTAGGTAATGAGACAATGTATTTAAAAAATGAGGGACGACGTGCATGCAATTTCAAATTACATAATAAATGAATTAATGTTTCACAACAGCTACACAGAGGAAACTGCAAAACACGGAGTCGTTTGCCATACACGTCTGTTATTATGTTTTTTATCGTATGCATTTTTCTCGACATAATAGCTGTTTGAAAATCAGTTGTCTTATTTGTCGATTACAGCGTCATCTATCACTTCTTCTTCTACTCAGCGGTCACAGGCCCTGTAGACCACGCGCTGCATCAACGATCTGCTTCCACCGCCTTCTGTCTCTCGCAGCCTCTCTCCACCCTGCGGAAATTCCTAATGCTGCGATGTCCTCCTCTATGTCATCTTTCCACCTTGTACGAGGTCGACCCAATGGTCTTGTTGCCTGAAGAGTTCCTTCAAATTCTTTCTTGGTGATTCTGTTGTTTTCCATTCCAGCCACATGTCCAGCCGTAGCAGTCTCCTACTTTTTAATTTCTGGATGGTAGTGGGTTGTTTCATTAACCGATAAATTTCATTGTTCTTTCGAATTCTCCATACGCCATTCTCCAACACAAGTCCCAAGATTTTTCTCATTACTTTTCTTTCGAAAAAATTCTGTTTCTCTCTTTAATTCTTTGTAAGCGTCCAGCTTTCTGAACGTACAGTACTATGAGGCAGATGATAGTGTTGTATATCTTCATCTTTGTGGTGATTGACAAAACTTTACTTTTGAGTGGATTGCTTAGTGAGTACAGACACCTTGACTCTGAGGATATTCTTTCGTTTATATCCATTGTTACGTACCTTTTGCTGTTGAAACGTGATCCAAGGTATTTAAACTGAAGAACTTTTCTGAATTTAGAATGTTCGCCAATTTCAAAGTAAGGATTTGGGTTTATGGCTCGACCTATTTCCATATATTCTTTTTTCTATTGGTTAATCAAAAGCCCCATTTTGCTGGCACTGGGCCTGAGAGATCTGTACATGTCTTTCAGTTCTTCTTCAGTTTAATCAGCACTATATCATCTGCATAAGCCAGGAGCTTTACTTCACTGTGTTCGAATCGGAGACCATTGTATAGATATAAATTGCTCTCCCGAACCACTTTCTCTAATGCAAGATTGAAGAGGACAGCCGGCCGCGGTGGCCGAGCGGTTCTAGGCGCTACAGTCTGGAACCGCGGGACCGCTACGGTCGCAGGTTCGAATCCTGCCTCGGGCATGGATGTGTGTGATGTCCTTAGGTTAGTTAGGTTTAAGTAGTTCTAAGTTCTAGGGGACTGATGACCTCAGAAGTTAAGTCCCATAGTGGTCAGAGTCATTTGAACCATTTTTGAAGAGGACACATGAATGAGCGTCTCGTTGTCGTAAGCCTGTTTTAACTGGAAAAGTGGGGGATATGGATCCTCTGAACTTCACTGCAGCCTGGGAGCCATCCGTGCACAGTTGTATCATCTTGCTGTCATAGGTCCGCTGGAAGTCAATGAAGAGACAATGGATGTTTTTTGTTAAATTTCCAATGTTTCTCAAAGATCTGTCGTATAGTAAACAAATTATCAGTTGTGGAACGGTTTGTCCGAATTCCAGCCTGGTACTCTTGTATAATTTTTCTGCTTAAGGTTTAAGTTTTTCCAGAAAGATCATTGACAGGATTTTGTATGTTATGTTCAGCAAACTGATTCCTCTGTAATTTCCACATTCCAGTCTGTTTCCTTTCTTGTGTATGATCAAATTATTGCAGTTTTCCTATCTTCAGGTAGTGTTTCAGTTTTCGTTATCACTGTGATAAGGTTACAAATTTCTTTGTGTAGTTTGCTTCCGCCCTCTTTTAACATCTCTGGTAATATCTGGTCCTCGCTTGGTGCCTTGTTGTTTCTCAGCTTTTGAATGGTGTAGATCACTTCCTGTTCTGTGATTCTACATTCGTCATTATAAATGCTGTCACTCTCAGACATTGTGTAATTGAAGGTTTTGTGCGGATCAGTGCAATTTAACAGTTCTGAGAAATACTCTTTCCATCTTTCTAGGATACCTTCCGGCTGCGTTAGCATATTTTGATTTTTCTCTTTTATGAATAGATTTCCACTTTGATAACCTCCCTTACTTTTCTTTGTATACTGAAACAACTTCTTTAAGTTTCCATTCCTGCTTTCCACTTCTATAGATTCCAGTACCCCCTCCCCATGAACCATATACCATGCCATTAGTGGGTAGGCTTGCGTGCCTCAGCGATACAGATAGCCGTACCGTAGGTGCAACCACAATGGAGGGGTATCTGTTGAGAGGCCAGACAAACGTGTGGTTCCTGAAGAGGGGCAGCAGCCTTTTCAGTAGGTGCAGGGGCAACAGTCTGGATGATTGACTGATCTGGCCTTGTAACACTAACCAAAACGGCCTTACTGTGCTGGTACTGCGAACGGCTGAAAGCAAGGGGAAACTACAGCCGTAATTTTTTCCGAGGGCATGCAGCTTTACTGTATGGTTAAATGATGATGGCGTCCTCTTGGGTAAAATATTCCGGAGGTAAAATAGTCCCCCATTCGGATCTCCGGGCGGCGACTACTCAAGAGGACGTCGTTATCAGGAGAAAGAAAACTGGCGTTCTACGGATCGGAGCGTGGAATGTCAGATGCCTTAATCGGGATGGTAGGTTAGAAAATTTAAAAAGGGAAATGGATAGGTTAAAGTTAGATATAGTGGGAATTAGTGAAGTTCGGTGGCATGAGGAACAAGACTTCTGGTCAGGTAACTACAGGGTTATAAACACAAAATCAAATAGGGGTAATGCAGGAGTAGGTTTAATAATGAATAAAAAAACAGGAATGCGGGTAAGCTACTACAAACAGCATAGTGAACGCATTATTGTGGCCAAGATAGATACGAAGCCCACGCCTATCACAGTAGTACAAGTTTATATGCCAACTAGCTCTGCAGATGACGAATAAAATGAAGAAATGTATGATGAAATAAAAGAAATTATTCAGATTGTGAAGGGAGACGAAAATTTAATAGTCATGGGTGACTGGAATTCGACAGTAGGAAAAGGGAGAGAAGGAAACGTAGTAGGTGAATATGGATTGGGGGTAAGAAACGAAAGAGGAAGCCGCCTCGTAGAATTTTGCACAGAGCACAACTTAATCATAGCTAACACTTGGTTCAAGAATCATAAAAGAAGATTGTATACATGGAAGAAGCCTGGAGATACTGACAGGTTTCAGATAGATTATATAATGGTAAGACAGAGATTTAGGAACCAGGTTTTAAATTGTAAGGCATTTCCAGGGGCAGATGTGGACTCTGACCACAATCTATTGGTTATGAACTGTAGCTTAAAACTGAAGAAACTGCAAAACGATGGGAATTTCAGGAGATGGGACCTGGATAAACTGAAAGAACCAGAGGTTGTAGAGAGTTTCAGGGAGAGCATAAGGGAACAATTGACAAGAATGGGGGAAAGAAATACAGTAGAAGAAGAATGGGTAGCTTTGAGGGATGAAGTAGTGAAGGCAGCAGAGGATCAGTTAGGTAAAAAGACGAGGGCTAGTAGAAATCCTTGGGTAACAGAAGAAATATTGAATTTAATTGATGAAAGAATAAAATATAAAAATGCAATAAATGAAGCAGGCAAAAGGGAATACAAACGTCTCAAAAATGAATCGACAGGAAGTGCAAAATGGCTAAGCAGGGATGGCTAGAGGATAAGTGTAAGGATGTAGAGACTTATCTCACTAGGGGTAAGATAGATACTGCCTACAGGAAAAATAAAGAGACTTTTGGAGACAGGGGAACCACTTGTATGAATATCAAGAGCTCAGATGGAAACCCAGTTCTAAGCAAAGAAGGGAAAGCAGAAAGGTGGAAGGAGTATATGGAGGGTCTATACAAGGGCGATGTACTTGAGGACAATATTATGGAAATGGAAGAGGATGTAGATGAAGATGAAATGGGAGATACGATACTGCGTGTAGAGTTTGATAGAGCACTGAATCATCTGAGTCAAAACAAGGCCACAGGAGTACACAACATTCCATTAGAACTACTGACAGCCTTGGGAGAGCCAGTCCTGACAAAACTCTACCATCCGGTGAGCAAAATGAATGAGACAGGCGAAATACCCTCAGACTTCAAGAAGAATATAATAATTCCAATCCCAAATAAAGCAGGTGTTGACAGATGTGAAAATTACCGAACTATCAGTTTCATAAGTCACAGCTGCAAAATACTGACGCGAATTCCTTACAGACGAATGGAAAAAACTGGTAGAAGCCGACCTCGGGGAAGATCAGTTTAGATTCCGTAGAAATATTGGAACACGTGAGGCAATACTGACCCTACGAATAATCTTAGAAAATAGATTAAGGAAAGGCAAACTTACGTTTCTAGCATTTGTAGACTTAGAGAAAGCTTTTGACAATGTTGACTGGAATACTCTCTTTCAAATTCTAAAGGTGGCAGGGGTAAAACACAGGGACCGAAAGGCTATTTACAATTTGTACAGAAACCAGATGGCAGTTATAAGAGTCGAGGGGCATTAAAGGGAAGCAGTGGTTGGGAAGGGAGTGAGACAGGGTTGTAGCCTCGTTCCGATGTTTTTTAATCTGTATATTGAGCAAGCAGTAAGGGAAACAAAAGGAAAATTAGAGTAGGAATTAAAATCCATGGAGAAGAAATAAAAACTTTGAGGTTCCCCGATGACATTGTAATTCTGTCAGACACAGCAAAGGACCTGGAAGAGCAGCTGAACAGAATGGACAGTGTCTTGAAAGGAAGATATAAGATGAACATCAACAAAAGCAAAACGAGGGTAATGGAATGTGGCCGAATTACATCGGTTGATGCTGACGGAATTAGATTAGGAAATGAGACACTTAAAGTAGTAAAGGAGTTTTGTTATTTGGGGAGCAAAATAACTGATGATGGTCGAAGTAGAGAGGATATAAAATGTAAACTGGCAATGGCAAGGAAAGTGTTTCTGAAGAAGAGGAATTTGTTAACATCGAGTATAGATTTAAGTGTCAGGAAGTCGTTTCTGAAAGTATTTGTGTGGAGTGTAGCCACGTATGGAAGTGAAACATGGACGATAAATAGTTGGAACAAGAAGAGAATAGAAGCTTTTGAAATGTGGTGCTACAGAAGAATGGTGAAGATTAGGTGGGTAGATTACATAACTAATGAGGAGGTATTGAATAGGATTGGGGAGAAGAGAAGTTTGTGGCACAACTTGACAAGAAGAAGGGATCGGTCGGTAGGACATGTTCTGAGCCATCAAGGGATCACCAATTTAGTATTGGAGGGCAGCGTGGAGGGAAAAATCGAAGAGGGAGACCAAGAGATGAAAACACTAAGCAGGTTCAGAAGGATGCAGTACGTACTGGGAGATGAAGCAGCTTGCACAGGATAGAGTAGCATGGAGAGCTGCATCAAACCAGTCTCAGGACTGAAGACCACAACAACAACAACAACAGCAACAACAACAACAGCAGCAGATTCCAGTACTCCAGATATTTCCTTTTCTCTGTTCGGAGAACTCTTGCTGTTTCTCTTCTAACCGCCTTGAAGGTCTCTCTCCTGTCCTCGCTCTCCTTATTACGCAGCCACAGTATCCTGCCTTCTTTCCTCTTTTCCACTGCTCTCTGACACTTTTCGTTGACCCATTTCTGTTTCTTCGTTTTCTTTTTCCTGTCCAGTGTTTTTTCTGCTGCAGCTGTTACTGCAGTCTTTATTCTTTCCAAAGCCTTCTAGACACTATTTTCCTCCTCAGCTTCTTGCAATGCTGTAAATCGGTTATTTATTTCAATCGCATAGGTTTCTTTAACAGACAGTTCCTTCAGTCGTTCGATACCTAAATTAGGTTTTGGTGTTGATTCCAAATCATCTAAATTCATCTTTCCTACCACTAGGAAATGATCTGAGCCAATTTCAGCTCCTCTGTACCTTCTGGTATCTCTTATAAATGAAGTGCAGCGTTGATCTGTCAATCTGATTTACTGATTTGTCATCTGGAGAGCACCATGCACCTTTGTGTATTTCTTTGTGAGGGAACATCGTCGAGCAAATTCTCATATTCTTTAACAGTGCAAAGTTGATTATTTTTAATCCGTTTTCGTTTGTGATCGAGTGCTTGCTATGTTTTCCTATTGTAGGGATGAACGTATCCTCTTTACCTATTTTCCATTAAAGTCCCCTAGGATAATTCTCATATTTCTCGTTGGAAGACTTTCGACTACTCTCTCTAATTCTTCATAGTACTCATCTTTCTCATACTCAGTTGAATCTTCAGTCGGTGCATGGACATGTATGAATGTTATATCGTACCACCAGTGCGTGATTGTTATGTAAGACATTCTTTTGTTAATGGGATGGAATTCCTTAACCTGATTAACAATCCTGTTCTTAACAGAAAAACCAGTACCAAATTCATGATGTTTTTCATCTCCCCCATAAAAAAAATGACACAATTATCCTCCGTGTGTATCCCTTCTCCAAGCCGCCTAACTACCTGTAGAGCTACAATGTCTGTCTTTTATGTTTTTAATATAGATATCAAAGTCGCTGCCGCAGCTGGTTTCGTACGACTGCGAACGTCCCATGTCCCAAATGTGAAGCAGTGTTTCTTGTTTCCATCTCGCGAATTCCTTTTCCATAGCCTATGTCCGTTTCCTTTGAATCCATTATCCGAGGCAAATCTTTGATGTGAGCCAGTAGGTATAGAATTACCTGGCTGCGCAGGTTAAGCTTGGTGGTGAGGCTGCCACCTCACAGCTTCCAAGCTCGCTGAGTAATACCACGTGTTTTGGATTACCATTTCCCAGGCTCTGAGCTCCGCCTGCCCCGTAGAGATGCCTTCCACCTCTTCTACCGTCGGAATGCTATTAAAAACATTCTCTTCCGGCATCCGAGCCGTTGACTTTCTTTTCACTGGTTTTGGTCCACCCCGGGTATTTTATTTCCCCGGTACCATACTTCTTGCCGTAGAATCCGATTCTACAATACAAATGAGATGTTCGTAATTATCTACAGTGGTATCGCCGGGTTGGCTCAAGATACAAAACTCATCCTGCGTATTTAAATTCATCATAAGCTTTAATACAGAAACGACCTACAACTCGATTTCGGAAAACAAAAAAATGTACTCATGTTCCTAAAATATTATTTTCTTGGTTGTGTGCTTTGTTTCAGTATAAGCCAGCTTATAAAAATTATTTTAATGTTTTTTGAGGGCCACGCTGCGTAATATTTGCGAAAATATCCTTTCTTTTAGGTGTTTTATATTATTAGGTAGATGCTTGTACACAATATACGTGACGCTTACTATTTAATGTGAGAATTTATCAACAAGACAGTAATCAGCTATAGCAGTTATATCAACGATTTAAAGCTCTAACATAGTGTACAATTTCTGTTTCAAGTACATAATTCATCAATATCCTTATGATAAGGAAACAGCTAATTACTAAGTTTTTTTATTTTATTTCTGTAGGTCATTCTTACGAATTACAAGATTGCCTGTACCTTCACTTGACTGTTTTCTGGCGTTTAAATGTCCTACGGAACAGCTGCATTTTCGTACATCATGATACAGTGTGGTAGTACAAGAACATGAAGCTATAAAAGGAAGTAAAAAGTTCTGGTGTTTACACATCCTGCATTTTTTATCCTGAAAGCTAACAGTCGTCATTAAACTTGACTCACATTCCTGACTGAAATTTTGGAACAACTATTAACCTAATTTATGGTCGTGTGACAACACTATCCGATTCGAAATATTCGATGACAATGGTCAAACTTCCACCGTCGCAACTTAAATTCATTGAGGTGTTTCTGAAGGAAACAGATTAGTGAATATTATCAAGGAATTCTGCAAAGCTAAGGAAATATTCAAGCAGTGATGAGCATCATGTAAACGAACATATGTGCAGTCCAAATGTATTTGCCATCTGTATGATCTGAAGCTGAAGTATCCAAGGAAGTGAAGTATTGAACTCTAATGATTATTGACGAGATTACGAAGAAGGCTGATCTGAAGATGTTGCTGCCGGCAGAACTACATTCAACAACAAACGCGACCCCAGTACTTACTGTGGAGCTGAAAATATTTCGTAGAACAGAAGCATAATGCATGGCGGAACAAAGAGAGTGCATTTCTTGTTGCAAAACAACCGTTAGAAGGGACCATGTATCATGAATCGCCAGTCTTGGTCGTGAATATGCGAAGCCACTTGATTTCATGCACGAACAAAAATAGTTCGTAATATAATGAAAAGACAAATACCGACATTTTTGCAAAGGTGATCCAATATTCAAGAACCTAAATTATAGATTGGGCAGCCCTCTATGAGCGATTCCAAACTTTCTGAGATATTACATAAGGGCCATAAAATCCATAGTTTAACAGCAAGAGAGTAGAATAACATAACCAAGCAATCTGCTCATTAATAAGTGTGTGTGTGAGAGACTGAATGTCACGAATGAACATGGAAGTGACTAGACATCGTTTCCACGTGGGTCCAAGATTCCTCCGATCCGATCACAAAGGAATGCTGATATTCATTTCAATTTTAACAAACACGCGGCGAAGAATTTACTCCGCGTGAACATAACTCGGAAAAAAAACACGTCCTGCAAGAAACGTTAGTGAAACATGCGTCAAAAGCGCGGTTTAAGTCAAGAGCAGGTGTAGATCCCACCCAGCGTACGTGCGGCAGTACGATGCAACTGCAGACCGGCGTCCATATATAGCATACACAAAACTTAGCCCAGAGAAGGTCCGAACGAAGCAGAATACGGTTTTTAAGTGTTAAGGAACAAATTATGTGCCTTTAGTTGGTTACATAATTGTTAGATCCACGGTTTCTAGTGACGCTTTGTATCTCACGAGAATATTGTTTTCACCTACAGCTGCATCATACTCCGCAACCCACCTACTGGTGTGTGGCGGAGGGTACTTTCTGTATTACAAACTTAACCCTCCAACCCTGTTCTACTCGCGAAGAGCGCGTGTGCAGAATGATAGTCGGTAAGCCTCTGTATTGGCTATAATTTCTCGAATTTTCTCCTCGTGGTCATCACGCGAGACGTATGAGGGGGGAAGTAATAAGTTGTCCGACTCTTCCCGGAAAGCTTTCTCTCCAAATTTCAAAAGTAAATCTCTCTGTGATACACAACGCCTCTCTTGTAACATCTGCCAATGGAGTTTGTTGAGCCTCTCTGTTACGATCTCGCGTCGGCTAAACGATAGTGTGACGAAACGCGCCGCTCTTCTTTGGATCTTCTCTATCAGTCCTACCTCATAGGGATCCCGGATAAACGAACATTACTCAAGAATCGGTCGAAAAAGGGCCTTGTAAGCCACTTCCCTCGTGAATGAGTTACATTTCCTTATTAAGATTCTTCCTGTGAATCTCAGTCTGGCATCTGCTGTCGCACTATTTGTTTTGTATGGTCACTACACTTAAGGTCGCTCCGGATAGTTACTCCTAGATATTTTACGGTAGATACTGTCTCCAGTGGGTTGCCATCAATAGTTGCACAGTAGGGATTTCTTTTCCTGTGTGTGAGCAATATGTTACATTCATTTACGTTCAGGGTCAACTGCCAGAGCCTGCACCGTTCATCGATTCTCTGGAGGTCATCCTGCATTCGTTGCTGGTGTTGTTACTTTGTTGTAGACAATCGCATCATCTGCGAACAGCCTTAAAGAGCATCCGACGCTTTTTACTGGATCATTTATGTATATTGTAAACAGTGACGGTCCTGTGACACTTCATTGGGGTACAGCGGATATTAATTTTACATCTGTTCCGTTAAGAGCGACGTGTTGAGTTCTATCTGCAAGAAAGTCTTGAATCCAGTTGCAAATCTGCTCCGACACTCGATAAGCTCGTGTTTTTTTTCCAAACGGCATTGCGGGACGGTGTCAAATCACTTCCTGGAGTCCAGGAACATGGCATCAACCTGAACGCCGTATTTTTATAACACTTTCCTCCACGTTTTATAACATCTTTTAGATAAAAACAGGTGTAATAATAGTTAACGTGCTATTCAACCGGATATTTTCTGATGACAGCTTTCTGCAAAGCGAAGACTTTGGTGTATTAGGAATTTGTTGAGAGTACAAATACAACGTAATATCAACACTCCTGAATATTTTCTGGAGAGCTATAGTTTTTTAATTTGTTTATAATGCCATCATAGTGTAATTTATTAATATTTACTGGTGCGATTTTTCTCCTGCCTCCCCTTTCCTCCGTCTTCTTGTCCAGTACTAAGTAAGAATTTTATTTAAATGTTGTTTTGGATACATGCTGGATATGATATCATCCATTAGTAGACTGTATATTGTCATCTAGTTACTGCAAGTCTCAGCACTGGCTTGGTGTTTGTTTTACAACAGCGTTTAACCATCAGGTTTGTGCCTCTGTTAACGTTCTGAAATGTTAGTAATTGAATACTATTCCTGTATTTAAATTTCTTATTAGCACTAAGCACGCAGTAATTCGGGTTACAAATTAGAGGCCGGCCGGAGTGGCTGCGCGGTTCTGGGTGCTACAGTCTGGAGTTGAGCGACCGCTACGGTCGCAAGTTCGAATCCTGCCTCGGGCATGGATGTGTGTGATGTCCTTAGGTTAGTTAGGTTTAGTTAGTTCTAAGTTCTAGGCGACTGATGACCTCAGAAGTTAAGTCGCATAGTGCTCAGAGCCATTTTGAACAAATTAGAGAAGAGGGAAAGTATGTCATTTGACTGGTTAAATTTTCTAGTTTCGTTTATTTTAACTCTTTAAATATTCGTTCTGAGAGAATTTTCGTGTTGTTTATTTCAACTGACTGCTCATAATGATTTGTACTTTCTCGAATTTTGCAGCTGCACTTTTCTCCCGTTACATCAGACACACATCATCAGCTGATGTTTGTGAGGTCCGATTACATTTTGTTGGGTAGTCAACACATTTTAACACCATAATTATCACTCAAATTAAAACAAACTATAGAATAATATCAATCTTTCGGTGTATTAGTTCTTAGGTAAGGAAACAATGTTACGTGAGTATTTCTTTAAGTTTAGTAGCAGTTCTAAGAATTTTAGAAAATTGTTTAACTCATTGTTTGATTGATACAGGCACAATACAGGAATAATGCTTGCCTGTCAAGGTAACTCTCTCGCATCTTGAACGAAAAACGCATCGAAGCAATTGTCCTTTGTCGACACCCTGAAACCCTTCATTTCGCTTTTTCTAAATATGTGGCGTCCCCTGCACTTTGTGTTGAGTTCTTCAGAATTCCACTGCCGGAAGAAAATGCAATTTGTCACGGTCGTGCTGAGGAGGCCTGTCTGTGCGTCTCTGTTTTGATTCTGCTGACAGCATTCATTGTAGGGAACAGCTACGCCCCACCGACGAGTCCGTGCTCGTGGTGGACAGCTCCAGTCGTTCGAACGGTGTCACACCGGCCGCCTGCGGGAGGCTGGACGGCCGTGGTGAGGGACTGCATCCGTGGACTGTCGCTGTGGGTCGTTCCCTCGGCTGCAGACCACGTTCTGCACGCCCTCGTTGTAAAAACGACGCAGCGGTGGCCGCCCAAATATCATCCGGGGACGAAACCAGGGCGCGTGTTTCACCTGCTGTGTCAGCAGAGGCCATCGGGAACCGTCTGCTTGCATCACGTGTGACTCATGCCTCGCTGCCACTGACAACACTCTGGTGTCGTGGAAGAGTTAACTGGAGCGTGGAATTTCTGTTGTCTTTAGAGTACATTCTGTCTGCATGTGAGTGGTGGATGTACAAGTGTGTGGCGTAGACCTGATGAGCTGGCTGTTCCACGGCCACAGGTCCCTTCCCAGGCTGCATGGGGTTACAGCTCGCGGTGTAGCTGCAGATTAAAGTAACCGGCGCCTGCTACACTGCACGGGTTGTTGTCCACGTGGTACTGTCCTTTCTTCTACAGGAAGATGATGAGTTTTTCCAGCAGGACAGAGCACGACCACATACGGCTGCTGTGACACAACATCCTCTTCGTAGTGTGCGACAACTGCCCTGGCAAATTGAACACTTGTGGGACACGATGAAGCGGGAACTTCCTCGTTCACCATTGCCTGCATGGACCATTGTCGAATCGCAACAAAGACGCAAGACAAATTGTTGATGCTGTACAGCACCGTATACAACAGCTACGGTCTCCAACGATGTCCGTATACGACAAAATTGCACGAAGACGTAAGATACGTGGAGCAATCTATCGCAGCATGCCATTCGGCACCTTTCTGATCGTTTGGATGCGAGGATACGCGCCTGCGTTGCCGCCAGAGAGGGGTAGACTTTGTATCGGTGCGACTGTCTTGGCATCATTTACTGTTATTAGTGAGTTTCATTTGGTCTGCATTTGTTATCATACACTCCAACAGTGATGAACTGCCTGTAACCTCTATTATCAATAAAATGGCCTTGTCCTAGAGGACGTTACACTTTTTTCCGGCAGTGTACGTTTCTCTTTTATAGTTCTGTAGATAATGAACATCCATCACTTCTTTCAAACTATGTTCTGTTACACAAGCGCATGCTGAAACTCACTAACTACTCCCACTAGAGTCTCTTCAAACTTTCAATCGAAACATTTTAATGGAAACTACTTAAACTGAAATCGTTTATATTCACATCTACATTTAATATATTATGTTTCCCTTGTCCATGAAGGTCATAATTCAAGTCACTGAATGTATGGACCTGTGGACTATGCCTGGGTTTGATTCATATGATGTAATTGTATCTTCCTGTTTCCCTGCTGCGTCTTTGTAATAAAAATATCCTTCAGATGTGAAGCATGACTTGTTTTTCTCTCACTTAGGGAGTGATATAACTGTGGCTAATGTTTATACAATGTAAGCTTTCACGGCCGGTATTGTCTTCACTTACAACTTCCGGGCTGATAGGCCGCGGTCGAAGTATAAAAATCTCTCCTGACGTTTCGCCTCCGACTGCGGGAGACATCCTCGGAGGTAAAGCGGCGAACTGCGAAGAGAACTCGGGGAAGCGCTGATTATATAGGCAGTACAGAGGGCGCCACTGTCCATCACGTGGCGTCGGCTATGAGATTGTCTCTGGTAATGCCAACATTCTCGATTGAAAGTAATCGATCGTCACGCTTGCGGTGCAACGCTGACATCCAAATTTTATCCAGCTTAACACCTTCGTCTTTTCTTTTAAAATTATTACGGTGTTTATCAATCTCGATAGCCTCTCTATGCAAGCGTGTATGTTAATGGGAGGTTTTTTTGAAATGACGCTCGTCTTTACCTTCCTGGTAAACATGTTCCGCTACGGCTGATTTATCCGTGTGACCCAGGCGACAATTCCTCTTATGTTCAACAAGACGGGTGTTCACACTTCTCTTTGTGGTAACGATACAAACCTGTCCACAATTACGAGGAATTTTATATACCCCTGGGGTAGCCAAAGAGTGTCGTGCATCTTTTGCCGATCATAAAAATTCTTTTATTTTCCTGGTGGGTCTCAAAAATGGTTCAAATGGCTCTGAGCACTATGGGACTTAACTTCTTTGGTCATCAGTCCCCTAGAACTTAGAACTACTTAAACCTAACTAACCTAAGGACAGCACACACATCCATGCCCGAGGCAGGATTCGAACCTGCGACCGTAGCGGTCACGCGGTTCCAGACTGTAGCGCCTAGAACCGCTCGGCCACTCCGACCGGCCCTGGTGGGTCTGAAAATAGTTTCCACCCCATACTTGCTTAAAAATTTCCCACTGCGATCTGTGACCTTACTAATGAACGGAAGAAAAACTTTGCCCTTGGACGACTGTTGTTCGTCGTAACTCCTGATTCTCTGCCTAGAGCGAAGTGCTCGATCTATATCCTTGCTAGAATAGCCATTCTTCACGAAAGTTGACCGTAGATGTTCAATCTCATCTTTGAAATAAACAGGTTCACAAATTTTGTACGTCCTGTCTGCCTAGGTTTTCATTAAATGGTTCAAATGGCTCTGAGCACTATGGGACTCAACTGCTGAGGTCATTAGTCCCCTAGAACTTAGAACTAGTTAAACCTAACTAACCTAAGGACATCACAAACATCCATGCCCGAGGCAGGATTCGAACCTGCGACCGTAGCGGTCTTGCGGTTCCAGACTGCAGCGCCTTTAACCGCACGGCCACTTCGGCCGGCTAGGTTTTCATTACACCTCTTTTTTGTCTAGGGTGGTGGTTTGAATCTTTATGTAGATAATGACCTGTAATGTTAACTGTGTTCAAACTGGGGCGATGGTGTTAATATTTGTGTTGTTTCTCAGTCCTCCTATTTGCAACAACAGGTATTTGGCAATGGATAGCTGTATGCCTTAACTTCGCCTAGTCCCTCACCACCAATTTTGATGTTACGTTTCTTGCTATTTTCATTTCTGCTACTTTTCATTACTTTTTCTTTCTCTAGTTTACTCTCAATCTATATTCTGTTCTCATTAGACTGTTTATTCAACTGAACGGATCCTGTAACACTTCTTCACTTTCACGGAGGATAGCAATATCATCAGCGAATTTTATTATTGACACCCTTTCACCCTAAATCTTTATCCCACTCTTGAATCTCTGTTTTATTTTCGTCATTGCTTCTACGAGGAACAGATTGAACAGTAGGGGCAAAAGACTACATCCATTTCTTACCCCCTTTTTAATCCGCGCACATTGTTCTTGGTCTTCCATTAATATTGTTTTCTCTTGGCTCTTGTACACATTGTACACTCCTGGAAATGGAAAAAAGAACACATTGACACCGGTGTGTCAGACCTACCATACTTGCTCCGGACACTGCGAGAGGGCTGTACAAGCAATGATCACACGCACGGCACAGCGGACACACCAGGCACCCCGGTGTTGGCCGTCGAATGGCGCTAGCTGCGCAGCATTTGTGCACCGCCGCCGTCAGTGTCAGCCAGTTTGCCGTGGCATACGGAGCTCCATCGCAGTCTTTAACACTGGTAGCATGCCGCGACAGCGTGGACGTGAACCGTATGTGCAGTTGACGGACTTTGAGCGAGGGCGTATAGTGGGCATGCGGGAGGCCGGGTGGACGTACCGCCGAATTGCTCAACACGTGGGGCGTGAGGTCTCCACAGTACATCGATGTTGTCGCCAGTGGTCGGCGGAAGGTGCACGTGCCCGTCGACCTGGGACCGGACCGCAGCGACGCACGGATGCACGCCAAGACCGTAGGATCCTACGCAGTCCCGTAGGGGACCGCACCGCCACTTCCCAGCAAATTAGGGACACTGTTGCTCCTGGGGTATCGGCGAGGACCATTCGCAACCGTCTCCATGAAGCTGGGTTACGGTCCCGCACACCGTTAGGCCGTCTTCCGCTCACGCCCCAACATCGTGCAGCCCGCCTCCAGTGGTGTCGCGACAGGCGTGAATGGAGGGACGAATGGAGACGTGTCGTCTTCAGCGATGAGAGTCGCTTCTGCCTTGGTGCCAATGATGGTCGTATGCGTGTTTGGCGCCGTTCAAGTGAGCGCCACAATCAGGACTGCATACGATCGAGGCATACAGGGCCAACACCCGGCATCATGGCGTGGGGAGCGATCTCCTACACTGGCCGTACACCACTGGTGATCGTCGAGGGGACACTGAATAGTGCACGGTACATCCAAACCGTCATCGAACCCATCGTTCTACCATTCCTAGACCGGCAAGGGAACTTGCTGTTCCAACAGGACAATGCACGTCCGCATGTATCCCGTGCCACCCAACGTGCTCTAGAAGGTGTAAGTCAACTACCCTGGCCAGCAAGATCTCCGGATCTGTCCCCCTTTGAGCATGTTTGGGACTGGATGAAGCGTCGTCTCACGCGGTCTGCACGTCCAGCACGAACGCTGGTCCAACTGAGGTGCCAGGTGGAAATGGCATGGCAATGGCAAGCCGTTTCACAGGACTACATCCAGCATCTCTACGATCGTCTCCATGGGAGAATAGTAGCCTGCATTGCTGCGAAAGGTGGATATACACTGTACTAGTGCCGACATTGTGCATGCTCTGTTGCCTGTGTCTATGTGCCTGTGGTTCTGTCAGTGTGATCATGTGATGTATCTGACCCCAGGAATGTGTCAATAAAGTTTCCCCTTCCTGGGACAATGAATTCACGGTGTTCTTATTTCAATTTCCAGGAGTGTATATGCTATGTCAGTCATTCCGACGGTCATTTCTTTATCGAGTTCTTCACATTTTTCCTGCAGCCATTTCGCCTTGCCTTCCCAGTACTTCCTATTTATTTTATTCCCAAGTGATTGATGTTGCTGTGTTTCTGTCTTTCCCTGAACGTTTTTATACTTCCTCCTTTTGTCGATCAACTGAAGAACTTCTTCGAAGTTACCTTCCTTGTACAAATGTATGACTCTTTAGTCTCTTTTTAGGGATATCCACTTCTCTTCAACTGAACGGCCTACTGAGATATGACGGTATTCACATCCCTAGCGAACTTCAAACGTGTCTTATCATCCTCAATACGTCACAATTCACCTTCCACATTCTTTGGGACGATTCTGTTAAACTTCATCTTACTATTCATCATTACTAATTTGTGATCTGAGTCAATATCTGCTTCTGGGTACGCCTTACAGTCTAATATCTGATTTCGTAATCTATATCTGACTATAATGTACTCCAACTGGAATCTTGCCGTGTCTTCGGATCTTTTCCGAGTATATCTCCTCCTCTTACGATTCTTGAACAGAATATTCGCCATTACCATTTGATATTTATCACAGAACTAAGTCTTCCTCCTTTTTCATTCCCACTGTCAAGCCCATATTCTCCCCTAAACCTTTGTTCCACTCCTTCCCCTACAACCGCGTTCCAATCCCTCGTGATTATTAGGTTTCCAGTTCCCTTTACATACCGACTTACCCTCATATACTTTCACTGTATCTTCATCTTCTGCCGCGGTGTCAGCATGTGCATCTGAACTATCGTTGACGGCGTTAGTTTTCTCTGGAATCTGATGATAACCTTACCATCGAACTATTCACAGTAGCGCGTTCTATGCCCTACTTTCCTTTCCTTAACGAATCCTACTCCCGTTACACCATTTTCTGATGTTGTTGATATTATCCTAATTCGTCTGACCAGAAATCCTTATCTTTTTTCCATTTCACTTCACTTCACTGAACCCCGTTACATGTAGATTGAGCCTTGCCTTTCCCTTTCCAGATTTCCTAACTTTCCTACTACGTTCAAACTTCTGAAACTCCATGCTCCGACTCGTAGAACGTTATCCCTTCGTTGATTATTCCATTTGATACAGCACCCCCTTATTTGTTATTTGATCTACCCGTCTAATCTTCAGCATTCTTTTATAGCAAAATATTTCAAAAGCTTCTATTCTCTTCCGTCGGAATTGCCCATATCCGCGTTTCACTTCTATTCAAGGATACATTTCAGACAAATAGCCTCAAAAAAGACTTCCTAACACTTAAATTTATAATTTATGTTAGTCTTTCATCTTTCTCATTCCTACTGCCAACCACATATTCTCAGAAATCCTTTTCTTGCTATAGTCAATCTACATTTTGAATATCTTTGCTTCGGCAGTCATCAGTTATTTTTCTGCCAAAACAGCAAAACTCATCTATTATTCAGGGTCTCATTTCCTAATCTCATTCCCTCAGCATCAACTGATTTAATTCGACTAAATTCCATTACCCATGTTAGGCTTTTGGTGATGTTCATCACCAATGTCTTTTTCAACACACTGGCCATTCCGTTCAACTGTCGTTCTAAGCCCTTAGCCGTCTGTCTCTGACAGAATTGTCATAGTTAAGTTTTTATTTCATCCCAGTGGACATTCATTCTGTTTCTGTTTCGAAATTTCTCCTTGTTTTCCTTCAGTATTTACTCAATGCACAGACTGAATAATACCGAGAGCAGACTACAACCCTCTCTCAGCCCCTTCTCAACTATGGCTTCCCTTTCATGCCCTACGACTGTTATAACTGCCATCTGGTTTGTGTACAAGTTGCAAATAACATTTCCATCTTTGTGTTTTATTCCTGCTACTTTCAAAATTTGGAAGAGTGTACTTATGCAAGATTTTTCTATATCAACAAATGTAAACGTAGATTTGCTTTTCTTCAACATATGTTCTAAGATAACTCGTATGGTCATTGTTGCCTCATATATTCGTACATTTCGTTGGAATTCAAATTGATCCTCCCCAAAGTCGGCTTCGACCTGATTTTCCATTCGTCTGTGAATATTTCGTTTCAATATTTTATAAACCATGCCTTATTAACCGATGATTCGGTAGTATTCAAGCCTGTCAGCTTTCGCCTTCTTAGGGATTGGAATTATTACATTCTTCTTGACGTCAGAGGGTATTTCGCCTGTCTCATACATCTTGCACATCAGAGAAATGGTTACGACTGGCTCTTCTATGGATCTCAGGGGACTGGCTCTTCTAAGGATCAGTAATTCTGAGGGAGTTTCGTCGACTCCTGGGGCCTTGTTTCCATTCAGGTCTTCCAGTACTCTGTTAGATTCTTCCCGTACTATCAAACTCCCAGCTCACCTTTACCTACTGTCTCTTCTCTGTCTTCGTTGTCGACGAGTTTCTTCCCCTTATATAGACCCTCTATATATTCCTTTCATCTTTCCCTTCTTTGCTTATTACTGGCATGCCATCTGAGCTCTTCATGTTTCTGTTAGCTCCAAAAGTATCTTTAATTTTCCTAAGGGTGGAATCTATTTTTCCCGTAGTTATGCATGCTTCTATAGCCTTGCTTTTGCCTTTAGCATTTGCTGCTTAGCCATTTTGGGCTTCCTGACATTTTTTAGACGACTGCATTCCCTTTCGCCTGCTTCGTTTGCCACATCCTCTCATCACTTAAACGCAGTATCTCCTGACTTATCCAGGAATTTCTACTAGGCTTAGTCCTTTTACCTGCTTGATCCTCTACTGCCTACACTATTTCATCTCTCAAGGCTATCCATTCGTCTTCTGTTGTATTCATTTCCCCTATAACAGT